>NC_133650.1:59198294-59312393 GCF_009905375.1 Apium graveolens
CAAGAGTTTTTCAAACAAAAATCAACGTATTCTGAATCAAGCGGACAAAGTTCCATCTACCTCTCACGTATGGAAAGAAAACAAGGGCATATGGCGAAGATTGTAAATCACTAGTCCCGGTCAGGGATGCACTAAGAGCCAAGGAAATCTACTCCAATAAGGAATACGTCTCCAAGAACGAGAATTTATGATTTGTCTGTGAAATATGTTATTTAGAATACGGATGTGGTGACGTGAATGATTATTGTGGATACCTTACGCGTTAAAGTATTAAAATATGTGAGAGCAACTTGATTGTTTATCTCTCAAGGTTTTGTTGATAAGATGAACTACCCTGTTGGATTGATAAGATTATGACTAAAGAACTAGCAAATCAAGAACGTGTAATTGTTAAATAAGTGAGTATTAATGGTGAAACTGAGATTTGTGGAAATAAGTTTGTGGAATTAATATCATTTAAGGTAAGAGGATTTGACATTATTCTAAGGAATGGATTAACTATTCAAGAGTGATACCCAGATAGACCGTTGTGATAAAAAAAAAGATAGCTCTAAAGACATCAAATGAGAATGTGACGAGGTTTAGAAGATGAAGGAAGGTAAAGAATTTGTTAGCAATGACGTAAGCTAAGAGGTTACGGTGACCAAAAGGTAAGCACTACGGTGATTATGGATAAAAGTTAGGAGTACACAGAATTTAAAAATTTTATAGTACTTAATGAGTTTCAAGATATGTTTCCAGACGAGTTACCAACATTTTCTCCCGATAGAGGAATTGAGTTCATGATTGCCTTAGCATCTGAAATGAAACAAGTGTCTCAGGCCCCGCGCAGAATGACGCCAATTAAAATGAAGGAGTTAGCAAAACAAATGTAAGAGACGTTAGAAGAAGGAGCGATTAGACCTAGTGTACCCTATATGGTGTACCAGTATTATTTGTAATAAGAAAGATGGAAGTATGAGATTATGCATTGACTAGTGAAAGCTCAAGCAGTTTAATATCAAGAGTAAGTATATGTTATTTCGAACTAATGATTTGTTCGATCAAACAGAAGAAGCAAAGTATTTTCTAAAATTGATTTAAAATTTGGGTGTTACCAATTGAAGATTAAACCTATGGACATATCAAAGATAATTTTCAGAACTAGGTAATGTTTTTATAAAATTATAGTACTGTCATTTGGATTAACCAATATTGTCACGCCCCGACTTAACAATATATTATACAAATTATTAAAATAGATAACAAAAGAAAGTAAATACAACCGAATCCCAGATCTTACATTTTAGGGTTTGGATCAGCCCAACACTATAAACTATTTCAACCTGATTTCTAATATCGACTCCTCACACAAAATGATCACTAATCTACCTGAGCTCGAACATATGCATCGACATCACAAGTCTTACGTGTTGTCTGCTTGAATCTAACCATATTTGTTAGCTGAAATATCAGGGTGAAAGCAAGTAGTGAGCCAAATGCTCAACAAGTGCTATACAATGAAATACAAAACATAAATCGAGATATAAGAATAGCAATGTGAAGGTAGAGCTAATAATAGCAAGAGATCAACTTTTGAGTGATGGCATCATTTATTTGTAACAAAATAATTCAAAACCATTTATTTATCAAAAACAATTTTATGACGCTACGGATTACAGCCGGTGATCAGCCGCGAAGTAATCCCGAACCTCGCTGGGTTCTAGAACAGTAATGGGATCTCTAGGCAACTTTTAAGCCTACAAATTAAGAGCAGAAAGGACTTGCGTCTCAGTCTAGATCCACTATTTAAGAAAACATTTGTCCCCTTGGGACTGAAAGTCAAATTTTAACCTTTTTATTTTAAAAACTGATGTTAATTGCTAATTAACTATTTAAATAGTAAACATTTTTAACAAAGTATTAGATTAACTCCGAAGCACTGGAAAAAGATCCACTAAATTCAAGGCCATGATCCACTAGACTATACTTTATCAAGAGAAATTGCAAGGTTTCCATTATCAAGAGAAAATACTCGCATCGTATATATGAACTAGTTATCACACACTTGCAGTGTAAATGAAAGAGGCAGGTTGAATCACTTGCCTTAAGAAATGCTGGACTTGACTGGCATATAGGAGCAACTGGAAGCTTTACTCGACATTAATGGAAAGTTTACCCTCGTCTCGAGATCATACAAAAATAATAAATACCTCATTATCATATATTCTTACCAACTCAACCTATTTGTAAACCAAAATTTAAACATAATGGCACTTAGGCCTATATACACATAATTTACAATCACCTTATAATCATAATAGTACACATAGCCACATATGCTCACATACCATATTTAAGTACCAAATAATATCACACACACCATATTGCAACACTAGGCTTGGATGATCTCGCTCCACTAACTTAAGTCACTTGGTCGCTAAACTAGACAAAATCTCCAAATTTTGGCCTCCTAACTCGATGTGCCTTTACTAACCCATCCAATACCTATTGACCCTAAATTGGGCCTTTCACTCTACTGACTTTATGCTATCAACTATGGTGGTCAACCAAAACTTCACTCCTGAGTGCTCTAAAACTATGCGGTAAGTGAAAGTGCTCATTATGGTAAATTTCAGAATGACATCTATGGTTTCTTGGTTGCATTTGACACTCTTACACTTCAAGTTTACCTCCAAAACTTTTACACTCGAATCTCCTGATCAAAATCCAACTCCCAAACCTGATTTTGTTCAAGGGCCTAGCTTGGGCCTCCCTAGACCTATGCTTAAAGTCTACGCTTCTCCTGTTTTTCTGGGCAGAAAAGAGTCCTGATTTGAACTAACCTATGACACATGATTCTAACTCAAATCCTATGAAATATGGCTGGAAAAAGTCCTATGATACTCCCTCTAACTAAGTCCCAATAGGGCCTAATGAGGGCCTACCTATGACATGGTAAAAATTTCCCATTTCTAAGTTGCAACAAAACTGTCCCCTGCTGGACAGATTTGGTGTTTCCACTCGTGCACTTAACCAAACGTCTTACAAACCTCCAAAAAATACCTAAAACATATTGTATACTCCTATTTCTAGCTTCTGGTGACTTGGGCCTCAAAGTGCATAACAATAACAAGGTCAAATCTCACTCTAAACCTCAGGGTACCAAACTGATTTTCTGCAGAAACTAATACTCTCTTTTCACCAAAATTTTTACTTGACAAACCCAACCAACACAACCAAAAACCCAAAACAAACCTCAACCAAGGTGATCTACTGAACTAAATCTCCTACACTCAATATTGACTTAATGGAGATCATCCGTACCTAAGATGCAACATAGCAAAACAAACGTTAACATACTACACTAATTACAAGTCATCAAGTTTTGAAAATAACAAGTTATATCTTCTTTATAAATATTTACGAATTAACATTACATATCAAGGAGCACAAATCAATATTAATACCTTAAATCAACTGAAATTAAAGCCTACTAACAATTATCAATCCAAATGATCAAAAACTTCCGAAAATCATGAGTTGTTTACATGCATGCATGCCTTCGAATTTTACAAGTCAAAACCATATGATTTCCTCAATATTTTTTATCATAAAATCAACATGCAATCCTAACATAGACTAATACTAAATGGTCACTTAGTATGCAAAGGGTTTTATCAAGTTTATACTACAAAATTCATGTTATTATCACAAAACACACAAAAATGAAACAAGGCAACAAAACACCATCAAGAACCATTCATTCGGCTCCCTTATGGTCATAGCCAAATGAAATGGAAGGTAAATGACCATTAAAAACAAGAGCTTCACTCTCTTGACTAGGCATTTTACCATTCCTTATAGGTCCCTCAATAATACAACCTTAAATCCATGAGAATCAAGATTGTACTTTGAGTTCCAACTAAAAGTATGACATGCAAGATCAAAATATAAACTTTCCACTCAAAACTCTTTGGATTACATATGATCAAGATATAGGAAGTAACATTTAATTGAATGGAAGTTAGGTGTTTGAATGAAGAAGGAAGAAAAAGGGGAGGGGGTAGGGCTTCGGCCAAGAGGCCGAGAGGAAGGAGCCGAGAGGGAGGGGAGGGAGGTGAGGTGAGTGGTAGAATGGTGGAGTGAAAATGGAGTTCTATGATACTTGTGTTTTGTTTGTATGCCTTTGTTTTGACCAAAAGTGAGTGGGTTTAGCAAATGACCAAAGTAACCTTCTAGCTAAAGTTGAATAAATTTGCATACAAGGACAAAGTGGTAAATTGGCTAGTAGAATGAGAGTGAGTGGGGTTGGAATTGTCTTTTTAGCCCTTTAGTTGAATGGGAGGGTATTTGCATGTAAGGATATTCATGTAATTTTCTAATTACCTAACAACTAATTTTCAAAGATCTATTTTTATAAAATAAAATAAAAATTCAAAAATTATAAAATCTATACCATAAAATAACTTGGATTTTTAGAAATTTTACGAGATCACTTTTGAAATTTGTGAATGAAATAATTTTTAAAAGATAATTTTCCATGGTAAAGAATATTCTTTATAAATCAAAAATAGGAGCAATTAATAAAACTATCACTTTGAAAAATTCATATTCTGAGTAAAGCAATTTATAATGCAGCAACTCCATTCACCCAAGTGTATAATCAAATAGGTATATTTATATTCGATTCAAATATTATACAAAGTTCGCAAATAATATTACACAAAATGTCGGTCGTAACATCCTATCCTCCTTAAAGGATTCTGTCCTCAGAATCTAAGAGAACAGATGAGGATACCGGGAACGCATATCAGACTCTAACTCCTAGGTTGACTCTTCGACTTTGGGGTTCCTCCAAAGTACTTTTACCAACTTCACCGACTTACTTCTAAGACTCTTTGCTTGCCAGTCGAGTATTTTGACAGGTTGTTCCACAAATGACAGGTCTGCCTGAATTTCTATAGGTTCATATTCTATCACATGGTTGACATCAGGATTGTATTTCTTAAGCAATGACATATGGAACACATTATGCACATGCTGATACTGAGGCGGTAAGGCTAACTCATAAGCCACTTTCCCCACTTGACTTAAAATTTCATAAGGACCAATATATATAGGTGCTAACTTTCCTTTCTTGCCAAATCTAGACAATCCCTTCTTCGGTGATACTTTCATCAAAACGGCTTCACCCACTTGGAATCTGACATCTTTGCGTGCTGGATCCGCAAACTTTCTTTGTTTATCTTGAGCAGCAAGTAACCTCTTCTGAATTAATTTGACTGTCTCATGCAATTGTTGTACCAATTCTGGGCCTAGAATCTTTCTTTCTCCCACTTCATCCCAACTAGTTGGTGATCTGCATTTCCGTCCGTATAAAGCTTCTTATGGTGGCATGCCAATATTGGAGTGATAACTTTTGTTATAGGAAAATTCTACCAATGGCAGGTGGTTGTCCCAACTTCCTGTAAAATCAATTGCACAACTACGTAACATGTCTCCGATTGTTTGAATTGTCCTTTCGCTTTGACCGTCAATCTGTGGATGATACGCCATACTCATGTTTAATTTCGTGCCAAGATTTTCTTAAAATTGCTTCCAGAATCTCGAGTTAAATCGAGGATCTCTGTCTGAAACTATCGATACGGGCACGCCGTGTCTTAATATGATTTCACGCACATACAGATGGACCAATCTGTCCAAAGAAGACCTCTCGTTGATTGGAAGAAAATGCGCCGACTTCGTAAGGCGATCAACTATAACCCATATAGCGTCATATCCGGATTTCGTTCGGGGTAATCCCACTATAAAGTCCATTATAATATTTTCCCATTTCCATTCTGGAATCTTTAGGGGCTGAATTAATCCTCTTGGTCTTTGATGTTCTGCCTTCACTTTCTGACAAGTATAACACTTCGCAACCCATTCTGCCACATATCGCTTCATGTTTGGCCACCAAAAGTTCGGCTTTAAGTCTTGGTACATTTTGGTGCTTCCTGGATGGATTCAAAATCTTGAATTATGGGCTTCTTGCAATATCTCATTCTTCAATTCAGTCACATGAGGAATCCAAATTCTTGAGGAAAACCTTAATATACCTTGCTCATCTCTTTGAGTTCCAATATCTTCCTCGATTAGCTGATATCTTTCCTGCTGCATTAATTTTTCCTGAAATTTCTTTATCTTTTCCAATAATGTTGGCTGAAAAGTCATAGTACGAAAAACCTCTTCAACTATTCCACAATCACAAAGTTCCAATTCAAATCTCTTAATATCTTCAGACAATTCTTTTGGTATTGCTATCATATTCAATATTTCCTTCCTACTCAAAGCATCGGCTACCACGTTCGCCTTTCCAGGATGATAGTTTATCGAACAATCATAGTCCTTAATTAGTTCCAACCATCTCCTTTTCCTCATATTGAGCTCCTTCTGAGTGAAAATATACTTTAAACTCTTGTGATCCGTGTAGATCTCACACTTTTCCCCGTAAAGATAATGTCTCCAAATCTTAAGTGCAAATACTATGGCTGCTATTTCCAAGTCATGCGTAGGGTACTTTAATTTATGTGGTTTTAACTGTCTTGACGCATACACAATCACCTTGTTGTGTTGCATTAGCACGCAACCCAGACCCTTATGTGAAACATCACTGAAAATCACAAAGTTTCCTTGGTCGTCTGGTAGTACTAACACCGGAACTATAACCAACCTCTGCTTCAACTCTTGAAAGCTATCCTCACATTCTGCATTCCATTCGAACTTTTGATTCTTCCTAGTTAACTTCGTCAATGGCGTGGCAATTTTTGAGAAATCTTTGACAAATCTTCTATAATATCCCGCCAATCCTAGAAAACTTCGCACTTCCGTAGGTGTCTTTGGCCTCTCCCAACTCATAATCGCCTCAATCTTTGTCGGATCTACTTTAACTCCTTCACTTCCAATAACATGTCCCAAAAATATAACCTCCTTTAACCAAAACTCACACTTAGAAAACTTGGCATATAACTTCTCTTGTCGGAGTATCACTAATGCTATCCATAGATGCTACATGTGTTCTTCTTCCGTCTTTGAATAGATAAGAATGTCATCAATAAATACCACTAGAAACTTTTCCAAATACTTTTTAAATACCCGGTTCATCAGATCCATAAATGTTTTCGGAGCATTAGTCAACCCAAAAGGCATCACTAAGAATTCATATTTTTTGTATCTTGTCCTGAATGCTGTCTTCAGGATGTATTCTTCTTTGATCTTTAATTGGTGGTATCCCGATCTTAAGTCAATCTTAGAAAAGCACTTTGCTCCTTTCAGCTGATCAAATAGGTTATCTATTCTTGGTAGCGGGTATCAGTTCTTAATCGTCACCTTATTCAACTCCCGATAATCTATACATAGCCTCATGCTTCCATCTTTCTTCTTTACAAATAGAACAGGTGCTCCCCATGGCGACATACTTGGCCTTATCACTCCTTTATCCAACAATTCTTGTAACTGGCTTGCCAACTCTTTCATTTCTGCTAGTGCCATCCTATATGGGGCCTTCGAAACTGGTTCCGTGCCTGGAGCTAAGTTGATCTCAAACGCAATTTGTCGATCTAGCGGTAAACCTGGTAGTTCGTTTGGAAACACATCTGAAAATTTGTTGACTACGGGAATATCTTCTATGCTGAGGCTGTCTCTTTCTGAATCTACTACATAAGCTAGGAACGACTCTCAACCTTTCCTAAGCAACTTCTTAGCCTGAACGATTGTAAGAAACAGTTGCTCTTGCCTCTGTCCCTTAAATACTACTTTCTTTCCACTCTCTGTCTTCAAGTACACCTTCTCAGACTTACAATTTATCTGAGCGTTGTTCCTCCCTAACCAATCCATGCCTAAGATTATATCAAACTCCCCTAACTTGAAAAGTATCAAGTCGGCTGAAAATTTATATCCCGAGATATCAATCTCACACTTAGGACAAAGTTGACTTACCAGAATCTTCTATTAATTTGCAATTACCACATTTACTACCTCGTTCATGGTCATTTTATCACATTGAAGTTTATCAACAGAAGCATCTAATATAAAAGATCTCGTTGCTCCAGAATCAATCAATAATTTAGCTTCGACATTATTTAATAAAAGAGTACCTGCTATCACCTCAGAATTCTGAACAGTGTCCTTCATTTTCAAATCAAATGTCATTGTCGTCGCTTGCAGAGTTGTTGTGGGTGGGGGAGGTAATTCCAATACCTCAGCTGGTATGCTTGCATTGGTGCTTGCCACATTCATCAGAGCTTTGACTGGTCTGGTTGACTTGCACTCCCTAGCTATATGTCCAGTCTTTCCACACTTGTAGCATATGACTCCCGGCTTCGGTATCTTACACTTATTTGCCAAATGTCCCTTCTGGTTGCATCTATAGCATGTCATGTTCAGCTTATTAAACACTCATGGGTGTCTTTTTCCACAATAATTGCACTCTGGCCTCTGAAATCTATTTTCTCCAACTTGCCCTTGGCTTGCCTGGTTGTTCCCTTTTGATTCTTGTCTTTTATTCAAATTTCCCTTTTTCTGAAAATTCCCGCCTTTGTGGAATCCAATCCTTTTCACACTCCTGTCTTGTGAGCTTCCGGCTTCATACTTCTCTCCGTAAAATAGAACCTTCCTTTTCTTGTTATCTCTTTCCTTCCATGACTGCATCCCATTACCCTCAATCAGAGCAGATTTTTATACTACTCCTGCATAAGTATCAAGCTCAAACATAGCCACTCTATCTCGGATCCAAGACTCTAATCCTTGTTGGAATCTCTTTGCTTTTTCCTCCTCACTGCTGGTATACTTTGTCACAAATCTTGACAGCTCCGTAAACTTCTTCTCATACTTCAATACAGTCTTACTCCCTTGCTTCAATTCAAGAAATTTAGGCTCCATCTGGTTCTGCATGTACTTAGGGTAATACTTGTCCTATAATAACTTCTTAAACCTTTCCCAAGAAACTTGCTGATTTGCCTCCATAGCTGTCACTGAATCCCACCAATAAATGACTTCTCCCTTCAGGAAGTAAGTAGCATATGGTGTCTTCTGATCTTCCCCTAACTATACCAATTCAAAAGCTCTTTCCATTTCCTTAATCCATGTGTTAGCTATTACTGGGTCAGTGGTATCATAAAATGCAGGTAGATTCACATTCTGAAAAGCTTTGAAAGTGACAACTTGTCGAGGTGGTACTGGTGGATCAGGTGGTTGGTGTGGTTCATGATTATCTTGGTTTTCAAATTGTTGTTGAAGAGTTCTTTGTTGTTGAGCTATATCATTTGTTTGTTGTTATAGGGTTTCCAGTAATTGAAGAATATTAGGATCTGTGGTAGATGTGGTTGTTGGGTTCTTCTTTTTGGGTGGCATGATCTTGAAATAAAAGTTTTATCAAAACAGGTATGAACAATAAGATAATTCGAGGATAGGGTGTCACATGATATTCTGTTCACATATGAGGTCGAGTTTTTAAATTAAGCAATAAGGGTGATGCATATAAAGGCGTAAAACAATTGAAAGCAAATAGAGCGATAGTACATAATAATTGAAATTTTAAGGTCAAGGTCAATCAAGATTGGAATAAAGTCTGAATCTAGGAATAAAATGCTTATTTAAAGGAAACCACAGGGAATTCTATAAAGTCCGATAATACAACAACATGAAAGGTAGATAATGGAAAGAATTAAGGCTCCACTCCGTCAGAACGGGGTTTGGTAGTCTTCTCCTCTCGAAGCGTCTTCACAATAATCTGAAGCTCATCCACAATCATCTGGAGGGTATACTGGCTGGTACGGTCTCGGTGCGATGGTATCTCCTCAAGCTTAGTGTTAATGTACTGAACCAAAGTCTCAAGTCTCGCAGTCATCTGCTCCTTAGGCTTCCCTTCATAGTTTCGGCTGTCCGGATACACATTCTTCAATCGGTCTAACAGTCGGTCGTACTTGCCCTGAAGCATGTCAAACTCGCGCCTCAATTCAGCATACACAGAGAAAGCAATAGTGTCAGCCGACCTAGAGGATGACGAGGAATGCGCCCTTTTGTTGACAAACAATACATAGATATATATAAGAGGAGTATTAATGATAGATTCGCTTAACCTACTCTCTCGCATAATATCCTATAACTTATACATATATCCTATAACCTATTTGGGCTGTCCAGGGACTCTAAACCGTAGCTCTGATACCAAAACCTGTCACGCCCCAACTTAACAATATATTATACAAATTATTACAATAGACAAGAAAAGAAAGTAAATACAACCGAATCCCAGATCTTACAGTTTAGGGTTTGGATCAGCCCAACACTATAAACTATTTCAACCTGATTTCTAATATCAAGTCCTCACACAAAATGATCACTAATCTACCTGAGCTCGAACATATGCATCGGCATCACAAGTCTTACGCGCTGTCTGCTTGAATTTAACCATATCTGTTAGCTGAAATATCAGGGTTAAAGCAAGTAGTGAGCCAAATGCTCAACAAGTGCTATACAATATAATACAAAACATAAATCGAGATATAAGAATAGCAATGTGAAGGTAGAGCTAATAATAACAAGAGATCAACTTTTGAGTGATGGCATCATTTATTTGTAACAACAAAATTCAAAACCATTTCTTTATCATAAACCATTTTATGACGCTACGGATTATAGCCGGTGATCAGCCGCGAAGTAATCCCGAACCTCGCTGGGTTCTCGAACAGTAATGGGATCCCTAGGCAACTTTTAGGCCTACAAATTAAGAGCAGAAAGGACTTGTGTCTCAGTCCAGATCCACTATTTAAGAAAACATTTGTCCCCCTTTGGGACTAGAAGTCAAATTTTAAGCTTTTTATTTTAAAAACTGATGCCAATTGCTAATTAACTACTTAAACAATAAACATTTTTAATAAAGTATTAGATTAACTCCGAAGCACTGGAAAAAGATCCACTAAATTCAAGGCCATGATCCACTAGACTATACTTTATCAAGAGAAATTGCAAGGTTTCCATTTACAAGGATTTTGACAGTGAGATTTAGCAAGGTTATCGGATAGTATGAAAGAACAAAGTCAAACTAGGTCCAAGGTAATGGCTCCTGATAAGACGTAGGTATTAAAGTATAAAGAAGGTGATCATTAATGATTCCAGATAAGATTTAGGTATCAAAATATAGAGAAAGTGAGCATCAACTCAAGATACAACAGAGTATCATGATTTAGGGTAAGGATAGGATTATCAAACAATTATGAACAATCGTTAAGGAACAACTGACTTTTAGGTATCAAGACAAGGTTACTGGGTATAACTTGCACATGGTTCAACATCATAATTACTTTGGTATACTAGCATGATAGGACTTTGGATTTACTTGCATAACAATCTTCAAGTAAAGTTAAACTACTTGAAATAAATACTTGAAGGTTCATGTCATTTTCATATACTACGGATATAGATTCGAAACCACTTGGTTCATGTATATCAAGGTGAATTAAAATACTTGCATCGTATATATGAACTAGTTATCACACACTTGCAGTGTAAATGAAAGAGGCAGGTTGAATCACTTGCCTTAAGAAAGGCTGGACTTGACTGGCGGGTAGGAGCAACTGGAAGCTTTACTCGACCTTAATGGAAAGTTTACCCTCGTCTTGAGATCCTACACAAATAATAAATACCTCATTATAATATATTCTTACCAACTCAACCTATTTGTAAACCAAAATTTAAACATAATGGCACTTAGGCCTATATACACACAATTTACAATCACCTTATAATCATAATAGTACACATAGCCACATATGCTCGCATAACATATTTAAGTACCAAATAATATCACACACGCCATATTGCAACACTAGGCTTGGATGATCTCGCTCCACTTATTTAAGTCACTTGATTGCTAAACTAGACAAAATCTCTAAATTTTGGCCTCCTAACTCGATGTGCCTTTACTAACCCATCCAATTCCTGTTGACCCTACCTTGGGCCTTTCACTCTACTAACTTTATGCTATCTTCCAACTATGGTGGTCAACCAAAACTTCACTCCTAAGTGCCCTAAAACTATGCGATAAGTGAATGTGTTCATTATGGTAAATTTCAGAATGACATCTATGGTTTCTTGGGTGCATTTGACACTCTTACACTTCTAGTTTACCACCAAAAATTTTACACTAGACTCTCCTGATCAAAAGCCAACTCCCAAACCTGATCTGGCTCAAAGGTCTAGCTTGGGCCTCCCTAGGCCTATGCTTAAAATCTACGCTTCCCCTGTTTTTCTGGGCAAAAAAGAGTCCTGATTTGAACTAACCTATGACACATGATTCTAACTCAAATCCTATGAACTATGGCTGGAAAACCTCCTCTAATATTCCCTCTAACTAAGGCCCAATAGAGCCTAATAAGGGCCTGCCTATGACATGGTCAAAACTTCTCATTTCTAAGTTGCAACAAAACTGTCCCCTGCTGGACAGATTTGGTGTTTCCACTCGTGCACCTAACCAAACGTCTTACAAACCTCCAACAAACACCTAAAACCTATTGTATACTCCTAGTGATAGCTTCTGGTGACTTGGGACTCAAAGTTCACAATAATGACAAGGTCAAATCTCACTCTAAACGTCAGGGTACCAAACTGATTTTCTACAGAAACTAATACTCTCTTTTCACCAAAATTCTTACTTGACAAACCCAACCAATAACAACCAAAAACCAAATCCAAACCTCAACCAAGGTGATCTATTGAACTAACTCTCCTACACTCAATATTGACTTAATGGAGATCATCCGTACCTAAGGTGCAACATAGCAAAAAAAGTTAACATACTACACTAATTACAAGTCATCAAGTTTTGAAAACAACAAGTTATATCTTCTTTATAAATATATACGAATTAACATCACATATCAAGGAGCACAAATCAAGATTAATACCTTAAATCAACTGAAATTAAAGCCTACTAACAATTATCAATCAAAATGATCAAAAACTTCCGAAAATCATGAGTTGTTTACATGCATGCATGCCTTCGAATTTTACAAGTCAAAACCATATGATTTCCTCAATATTTTTTATCATAAAATCAACATGCAAGCCTATCATAGACTAATACTAAATGTTCACTTAGCATGCAAAGGGTTTTATCAAGTTTATACTACAAAATTCATGTTATTATCACAAAACACACAAAAATGAAACAAGGCAACAAAACACCATCAAGAACCATTCATTCGGCTCCCTTATGATCATAGCCGAATGAAATGGAAGGGAAATGACCATTAAAAACAAGAGCTTCACTCTCTTGACTAGGCATTTCACCATTCCTTGTAGTTCCCTCAATAATACAACCTTAAATCCATGAGAATCAAGATTATACTTTGAGTTCCAACTAAAACTATGACTTGCAAGTTTAAAACATAAACTTTCCACTCAAAACTCTTTGAATTACATATGAACAAGATATAGGAAGTAACATTTACTTGAATTGAAGTTAGGTGTTTGATTGAAGAAGGAAGAAAAAGGGGAGGGGGTAGGGCTTCGGCCAAGAGGCCGAGAGGAAGGAGCCGAGAGGGAGGGGAGGGAGGTGAGGTGAGTGGTGGAATGGTGGAGTGAAAATGGAGTGCTATGATACTTGTGTTTTGTTTTTATGCCTTTGTTTTGACCAAAAGTGAGTGGGTTTAGAATATGACCAAAGTAACCTTCTAGCTAAAGTTAGGTAAATTTGTATGCATGGACAAAGTGGTAAATTGGCTAGTAGAATGAGAGTGAGTGGGGTTGGAATTGTCTTTTTAGCCTTTTAGTTGAATGGGAGGGTATTTGCATGCAAGGATATTCATGTAATTTGCTAATTACCTTACAACTAATTTTCAAAGATCTATTTTTATAAAATAAAATATAAGTTCAAAAATTATAAAATCTATACCATAAAATAACTTGGATTTTTAGAAATTTTATGAGATCACTTTTGAAATTTGTGAATGAAATAATTTTTAAAAATAATTTTCCATGGTATAGAATATTCTTTATAAATCAAAAATAGGAGCAATTAATAAACTATCACTTTGAAAAATTCATATTCTGAGTAAATCAATTTATAATGCAGCAACTCCATTCACACAAATGTATAATCAAATAGGTATATTTATATTCGATTCAAATATTATACAAAGTTCGCAAATAATATTACACAAAATGCCGGTTGTAACAAATATACCAGTAATATTTGAATTTGTTGGGCAGAATCTTTAAGGAATATCTGGATAAGCCGTTGTTGTGTTACTTAAAGTCAACGGAGGACTATGCAAAGCATTTAATGATAATTGGGGAGGCGGAGAAGAAAGAAATTTTATGTAAAGTTTACAAGGTGAAAGCTTTGATGGCAGGAAGCATAATTCTTAGCATAAATAGTCAGTGAGGAGAAGGCAAAAGGGGATCCAACAGAAATTAAAGTTACTATAAATGAAGAAAGACCAAAAGCACCAACAAAAGTAAGAAGTTTTACCATAGGCCGGTTTTTATCGAAAATTTGTGCAAGATTTTTTGAAAGTTGCAATACCTTTAACAAAGCTAACCAGGAAAAGCAAGAAGTTTATATGAGAAGGAGAAGGGTGAAGAAAGTTTTGTAGAGTTAAAGGAAAGAATGATTACAGCACCTGCTTTATCACTTTGAAAGTATCAAGGAGATTTTGTAGTTTATAATGATACTTCTCGTAAGGGAATAGGATGTGTGTTGATGCAGCACAATAAAGTTATTGTATATGCATTCAGACAACCGAAACCTGGTGAGCAGAAGTATCCTATCCATAATTTGGGACTAGCAGTAGCAATATTCGCTTTGAAAGATTAGGAAACATGATATGTATGGAGAAAGGTGTAAGATCTATATGGACTATAAGAGTTTGAAGTATGTATTCACGAGGAAAAGGAAGCGAGGTAGGATAGTATGACTTTTCAGTCACAGTTATTAAGAGAAAATAATGGGATGTCAAGAGAAGATAGTGGATCAGGATGTTAACGGTTTAGCAAGAAAATTTATGCACTTAAAAGAATGATTACGGTATCCTCAGACTTTTATTTAAAACTTGGATGCTACGAGTGGCAGAATTAAGGAATGAGATCCTAATGAGAATTCACAATCCTAATTATTCAATTCGTTTAAGAAATGCCAAAATATACAAAATTTAAAGAAGAAAATTTATTGCCAGTTATAAGAAGGAAATTTCAAAATGGATTGGGAAATGTTTTAGTCATGTCAAAGAATTAAGGCGAAGTATCAGAGGCTTAGTGGACAAGGCAGACCAAGGAGTGGTTTTACAAGGAGCAAATCATAAAGTGTACCAGTGATGTTGTTGGAGAACAGGGATGAAATTAGGAGATTGTGTATTGATTATCGGGAGTTAAACAAAACAACGAATAAAAAGAAGTGACCCCTATAAAGAATTGATCACTAATGAGACCTAATTCAAAAAGTGTCTTATTTCTCGAGGAATAACTTAAATCTGACCTGAGAACATATCAGAGATTACGAATAAATGAGTTATGAGCATTGCAAGCTCTGGTGATATTATGTGAAATAACAAGTGCATCAATTGTCTATAAGGAATTAAGGAACATGGTGTATAAGGAGTTCTCGGATGAGCGAACTGTATTTATTGATAACATCCTCAGCTATTCAAAGAGTAAGAAAGTCTATGTGGAATGGCCAAGGATTTTCCTCCAAAGATTAGAAGGGAAGAAATTATATGTTGAGTTTTCAAGTTTGAAATTTTGATTGAGGTTAACAAAAGATTCTGATTAATCCATTATCAACTACCTAAACAAAGCCGTATGGTAACAGATGCCTTGTGTAGAAAGAAAGGATTGGATGTAAATGAATTGGAAAGAGTGGAATATGAGTTCAAATACCTAAAGATGATAATAAGTGAATATATGAGATTACTTTTCAGCCTTAACTGATAGAAATGAATAGAAGATATTTAAATGTTTGGAAACTAAGTTAAAAATTAGCACCGCTTATCATCCTTAAACGAAGGGTCAAAGTGAGGAAGCGATTCAGGAAAAATAAGATATGTTGAGAGGTTGAGTTTTAAGGAAAACTGGGATGATCATTTATCATTGATGTCAGCTTTAGAATGCCACTCTAGCAAGCCCTATGTGGATGCAAGTGTAGGTCCCCACTTTATTAAGATAAAGTGGGAGAAAGGAAGTTGTCAAATCCTAAGTTAATTCAGCACACAAGGGCGTAGTGATATTGATTGAAGCAGCTTGGAGTAGACAAAGAAAGAAGGCGGATTTGTATTGAGAGAGAGTATGAATATAGAAGTAGGACCAGTAGTGTTAGTAGAAGTTTAACCTTGAAAGAGATTGAATAAGTCTAAATAAAGGGGACAAGTTGAATCCCAAATTTAGTGAACCATTCGAGGTATTGCTAAATATATATAAAGTTGTTCTTGAATTGATGTTGCCGTCACACAAGTATGTACACATAATGTGTTCTACGTGTCAATATTAAGGCGATAAGTATCTGATTCAGATCAAGTGATTGATTATGAACCAATGGGCTCTTGTCCAAGTTTGTTCCGCATATAGTGATCGATCCAAATTCTAAATCGTTAATGGCGGATCCTTGAAAATGAATGTATATCTATAGTGAGTATGTTTGAAATCCTCGAGTAGAAGAGTCTACCTGGGAACTAGAGTCAGGTATGCTTGACAAATATCCTCACTTGTTTAGTTAGATCAGCTTCTGAGGACAGATTCTTTTTAAGGGGGGAAGGATGTAATATCTGGAATATGGCGTGTAATTATTTTGTAAATAAATGAATTATGTGTATAGCTTCTGTTAGCTATGTGTTGTTTTATTATTATCTATGGGTGATTTATGGTGTACCGGGTTGTCCCCGTAATTAATTATGGAATTGTAATGAATTGTTTCCACTTTTAAAAGTAAATTTGATGCAAATTTATTTTTGTAAATATTTGGATTGTCTTTAAAATCGTTTTTATGGTTTTATAATTATAATAATTATTTTTAGGATTTTATAAAATTTAGAAATCAATATTTTATTAATTATTTAGCTATATATGATTTTTTTTTATTATTTTTAAGTGTAAATACCATATCAAATTCAGAAATGTCTCAGAAATTATAAAACTCATATTTTATTAAGTTTGGATTATTCCGAGAATTTTAAAATTATTTTGAAAATTTTTGGGATTAAATTCACCCACACGTTTATTCGCTAAATCATTAAATGCGGGTACGAGTTGTGTTTTAAAAATGCTTTAAAAATTGTGAAAATTTTATTTTATTAGTTTTCAAATATTCCAAAAAATTTAGACTTATTTTGATAATTGTTGGAATTTTATTTGCTCGCATTTTGGTTCATTAAATTATAAATTTCGGAACCAAATTAGATTTGTTCGGGCAGTCAAGACACGTGTTTAACTCTAATACACCAGACATAAGCGTGGCATATTCTTATAGGCTACTTATTTCTTTTATTTTTCTTCATCCCCCTTCTTTCATGGGCAGCAACATCGATTTCTTCTCCTCTTGCGCTCCTGTTGAAATCAGCTCTCTTTTATTTCCTTCTCCTCCCTCTCATTTCTGCCTTTTGCTATTCCGGTCGGTTCTACCGCTGTTGCTTGGTAGTCGCCGCCGCCTGTGGTTCTCGGTTGATTTCCGGTGACTGCTCTCTTTTGCTTCTACTTGATTGGTGTATATATATATACATATGTATATGTGCATACGCGATTGGGTTGTGTGTGCTTGTTATGTTCCCTGTTTTATGCCGCCTGTATCTCTACTGTCCGGTTGCCGCCGGCTTCTTCCGGCGCGGCGACCCATATGCAAATGTTTTTGTTTTGTGTGCATGTGTCTTATTGCTGTCATATACTGTTGTTGCTGTGTTACGGCTTCGAAAGAAATTGAAAACTCATTTGGGGTTTCGATTTTGAATTATAATTTTATTCTTTCTGATTCTCTGTGATTGTTACAGATTGTTGATGTTGGCTTCTTTGGAATTTATTTTTAGAAAACTATCGGCGAAACCGGGACTGGAAATCCGATTGGGTACCTCCGGGGTTTTGCCGCCGTCGGCGATGAGCTTCGGCGAGCCGACGGTGGACTGTGATGACACGATTCTGAGTCCTGATATTTTTTTTAAAATAAATAAAATTTGTGTTGTGTTTTTATTCTGGATCGAATTAGTTAATTAGTAAATATTGTATTGGGATGATTGAACTAGTTGTGATTATTGAATTGTATCGGTGATTGGGAATTTTAGAATGGATTGGTGAATTATTGTAGTTGTTATTGTTGTGAATTTTGTGGTTATGACGTCGATTGATGTTTCGACGGGTAGTCCGATAAACAAAGGAGACGCTGCCCGATTTCCGGAAAATCAACTATGGAAATGTGGGAGCGTATCCGGTAATTATCGGGACGTCGAGTGAATATATTTACTTATACTTTATACGAACTTGATTGTATGTTGTGTTGAATGTTCTGTCTAAAACTCAGTAACCCTAATTTCGTAAAATGACGAGTATACGTATTTTATGAAACCAAACACTGAACCGATTTCGAGAACGTGAACCCTAATTGTTGTCTGTGTTATTATAATATGAATAATTACGAGTCGGAATATGTTATCGTATGGGTAGGTTGTTAGCGAGCATATGTCAAGCATAATTGGGTGTTTAACATATAGTATTTCGACCCTATAGGTTCTAGTCGGGAAACCGAATGTGGATGTTGGACTAAAGATAACCTAGTGGTCAGTCGACGAGCTTAGTAGAGTTTCAACAGAAAAACCTGAGTATCGAAGTCGAATCCAATGTGATCTAGTGGTTGGATGTTAAAGCCTGAGCGGCAGAGTCAGCTTAGAGTTGATCAGTAATAGTTGTAAAGCCATGTAAGGAAAGTACTTCTTAACCTTTTTCGAAATATAATGCAAATATTTCTAAATTCTCTCATGACATATTGTTAAGTATTCCAAATAGCTCTGGTTTATACTATAAGTACTTTGAATCCTTCAGCCTTGAACCTGAGCCACATCATTCAATCTTTGAGCCGTAAGCCTTATTCTTTATGAACCATTTCTTGTTGGTTTACCAGATACTAAACCACACAAATACGATACTACTCCACAAATATATACCATCATATACTAAACACTGAAACAGAATTGTTTGAACATACACAAACTTTTATATTCAACCATACCTTGTGACATCAAAGAACTAAACCTTGTAAAATCAGTGTTCATCTAATACTCGATTCTCATATAGGCTGAAGGCCATTTCTTATACATACTTCGATGCCCCCTTATGATACTCATGAAATGCATCATGCCTTTATACAAATGTTTCATCACTGTTGATTATGATCTTGTTTTATTGAATTATATTGTTTATCTTATTGAATTGCTTTAGAATTGGATAGTTTTATTTATATGGACCAGATTCGTGGTCAGACCAGATTCGTGGTCGAATTAGGCCAATGTGTGCCTTGGATCCAGTTTATAGAGCAGAGCTGTGTGCCTTGCTCGGGGTTAGTGCGTGACTGATCAGCAGCCTAACCTTGGTTTTAAATCTTAAAATGAATATCAAATTCTAATAATTGTTTAACAAGAAACTTGACTCCTCTGAATCATCTCGTTTGATCATTGTTTAACCTCAGTAATCGTTATTATGACTTGCTGAGCTAGTTAGCTCACTCTTGCAAATCTTTTTATGTATTCTACAGTTAAAAGGGATATGGTTGATAGCAAGGTTCCTCAGTTCAGAGTACGAGCTAGAATTCCAGATTGAGTTGGATTGAGCTAGCAGGAGCTTATATTGGTAGTGATATAGTAAGATTGTAAGAATAATTTTATTATCAGTTGTAAGTTAAATTAGTTGGGATATGGTACATTGTAATAAAAATTAAGGTTGTGGCTTGTTCTCATACTTTAACCTATTGCGATCCGTGGTTATGTAAAGCAGGGTCATTGCAAGTAATATTTCTTATACAGGTTTATATATTGTGTATGTGTTGTGGACCCCAAACTTCTGACCAGGGTTTGGAGGGCGCCACATTAAAGGTATCTCCGTGGAAAGGAGTGATGAGATTTGGCAAGAAAGGGAAGCTGAGTCCCAGATTCATAGGACCCTTTGAAATTTTGAGAAGAATAGGACCTCTAGCTTACGAGCTCGCCTTGCCTCCTAATCTGCAACAAGTGCACAACGTGTTCCACGTGTCCATGTTAATGAAGTACCATGCAGATGCACGACATGTAATAGAATATGAGAAGGTAGATTTACAACCAGACCTGACCTACATCGAGCAGCCAGTAAGGATAATGGACCAAAAAGAACAAGTGCTGAGGAACAAGACCGTGAAGTTGGTTAGAATCTTATGGAGAAATCAAAATGTTGAAGAATCAACTTGGGAACTTGAAGACGCAATGAAGAATAGATATCCCCACTTATTTTCTAATTGATTCCGGGACGGAATCCTTGTTACAGGGGAAGACTGTAATAACTCGAATTTTTGAGACCTTGTAAAACGTTTAATGAATAGTAACCCTAACGGACGGGAAAAACTTTTGAGCCCACGCTATGTAGTGCATGAGAAAATGAGTTTCGGAGTTGATATTATGATTATACGTACCAAATGAGTGTATGTAAACGCTATTAGTTTTCGAAGAAAACGAACTTTGAAAAATGACCATATTTACGACTCATCAAGGATTACGGGAATCACAATATAATTATAAGATTAAAACCCTACGGATTTATATCCAAGTATGATAATTCAAAGCATAAGGAATAAATACGAAAGGAATTACGTGGCGAACCAGTTACGACGAAGTATTAGGAAAACGTTTAAGCGACCGAGAGAATGCGTAAACGATTAAATAAACGTAACGCACTAACTAACCATGGTAAGAAAGTAACCATGGTTACTTTATCAAATAGTGAGCTAGATATAGGATGATCAACCAAGGCTAATGAGATAGTGAGCTAAGGAAGCTAAAACAAGTAGCTTAGCTTGTAAACTAGGAAGCTACTTAGATTTGTTCATGGATTTGGCAACAAGAATAAACCTAGGATCCTAAACTAGAGAATATCAAATCAATATAAGATATCACCAACATAATTTCCTAGAAGAAAACAAGGAAGCAAGCATAAAAACTGTCCCCATTTCTTCATTTGTTCCATTCGGCCTTCTTCATCAAGCCAATGGATTCAAAATCAAATCTCCAAGTTCTAGACATGGATAAATCCTCCCATTAATTCTCAAGCTTCCTAACAACCAAACTAAGGTAAGATAATTCTTTGATCTCTTTTTATCAAGGTTTGATGGGTGAAATAAAATCAAGAAAGTTGAGAATGAATAGTATGAATAGTAACTCTTCTTTGGTTTCTTAATTTCAATGGTGGTTTTAGGTTCCAAAAACCATACCAAGCACTCCCAAGACTCCACCATCCTCAAGAATACATCTCAAGCTTACAAGAAAGGTAAAAAATCTTTGACCCAACTTTATTTAAGATTTAAATTCAAGATCCTTTTAGTATGTAGTTATAAACCTAGTTTTAGTGGTGATATTGTTA
Source organism: Apium graveolens (assembly GCF_009905375.1). Lineage (NCBI taxonomy): Eukaryota > Viridiplantae > Streptophyta > Magnoliopsida > Apiales > Apiaceae > Apium > Apium graveolens. Next base: position 59,219,889 of record NC_133650.1, read on the forward strand.
AAATCTTGATGTTTAGTTAAGTAGATTTAAGGTTGATTATTGTTGCCTCAAGAACATGATGTTCTAGAGATCAGTTAGTGTGTTGATGATGATATGATAATTTTTGATGGTAGTATAAAGATTTAAGGCGTAAACGAAACTCCGATCGTAAATGTAATCTCGTTAAAATGAACAAAACGTAACTTTAAGTTTTTGCAAAAAGTCCCGAAGATGTAAACTATAGTTTCTTGAAAAATAACCCTTTATTATGATAGGAAATGTTATAAGGATCGTTTAGGCATTTTAATCGCTTGATTCTAATTTACGGATCAAAATTTATGGCCGTTTTACTAAAAGTGATTTACGCGACAAAAACTGCTACGAATTACAAACTTTGAAAATATAAAGGATCGACTTAAAAATGTTCATAAATCATGAAATTTTTACAGAGAGTATTATTTTGAGTTTCCTAACTTCCATAAAAATTTCAAGTGAAAATAATGATTTTTCAATTTTATAAAAATATCGGAGCCGAGACCACGCGATTAGAAACCTTAGAATCCATAAGCAGAGCCGACGACGAAAACGAAAATGAACTTAAGATACTTTGAAAAAGGAAGCGACCATGAGGTGAATAAGGACTTAAAGGAATAATAAGGATAAAATAAGTTGAGAGGGTGCATATTAATTAGCGCATGAGTGCGGGTAGCCGTAAATTAGAACGGGACCTAACGAAATGAATTGTGTTCATGATTATAGATTTCCGAGCGGAACCTAGAGCATCCTCCACCTCGAGATACCCAGGCAAGTTTACGAAACCAATTCCATTTACTGTTGTGTTGTGAAAGGATTGTTTTATTATCATTGCATAAGTACCATATTTGATAAGTAGTTATTGAATATTCGCATGATATAGCGATGTTGTACGATAAGTATATATCGTGAAATATTTAATTCCGCTATAAGCGTGACGTATTATAATAAGACCGAGAGTCGGTCGAAATTTCAAGATAAAAACCCGGGAATCATTCTGGTGATATTATAAGACGATTACAAGTCCATAGTAGTACATTTTAAAGGTACTCAACGTCCACTTACCAATATTAAACACCTCGAGCTTTTATTAAAACGATTTCCAAAGATCGTATTCCCTCAACTATACTTTATCATTTGGACAAGAAATATTTACTTACTATTCATTTATTAGGGAGAAGTATTCTCTGGTAAATATTTACTTCAATCTCGATTAAATATTAAAGTTATTAATGTATTAAACATAAATTAGTTGAGAAATATTATTTTATTCTTTTAGTTGAGAAATAAATAAATATTATTTATTGATTATCATTGAATTATTTACTATTTATTATAGGGTTTATTATGATTTAAAAATCATAGAACCGGATTTAAATTACTTTCTGATTTTCGAAAATTATTTGAATAATTTCAGATCGTCGGAGAATATTATCCCGACTTATTTAATATTTTGAATATAGTTTCAACGAGAAACTATTCCCCTTATTTAATTATCTGTTGACAACGGTCAACTCACATCCCTAGTACTTCCTCCGAAAATTTCGGAAGTACGTATATATATATACACATTTATATCTTAGTAAGATAAATTGTTTCTATCAACAAGCAAAATGCTTGGGGAACTTCGATGTGGTTCGAGTTCTCGAAATATGATAGAATTCTTTTAAAAGGACAAGGGATGGGTAGACTCTGGTACTATGTGTGCTAGATGGACTACCAAAGGTACCGTAGGCGAAGGTACTCTGTTTACTCAGGAACTTGTGAAATATGTGTATACCCAAAAATGGGACACGTAGCCCGAATGCTGCAAGGGTGATAACCGGGATACGAAGGTGTCGTCCTTCTACTAGTAGAAAAGGTTACTATTATCGTATTACGACTGATCATCATATGCGGTGGCTCCAACGAGTGTCCTAATTCTTCCAATTGGAATTGTAATGCAATACCGTAACCCAAGCCTAGGTGTTGGGTTTACTATTAAGGTATTCGCAGGATAATAAAATCCCCTAAAGAATTGTTTTCATAAGAAGGTGTGTATCACCAAGGAAAACTAATTTCGCATAAAACATAATTATCATATATGATGTTTTACATAAGCTTATAATACAGTCATTCTCATACTGTACATTATTATGCTGGCCACTATAGTTCACTCTTACTTTCTTTAAATGACACAACACAACAGTGAATCAAGATGCATATCATGAGAACCACAACCAGGAAACGGGTAGGAAATGGCTAGCTGTTCCGTAGATTATTTAGAGCTGTACTGCATGTAGTCCGAATAAGCTGGATTGGTTTTCAGTTATTTTTAGTTCGGCTTATTTATAAGTATGACTTATGTAAGGTAATAAATAAGAAATGTATATTTGGCCGACGGACTAGCCTTACTTAAAGGTTATTCCCTGGTAAGACTTAATTACTTTTGGGTTCTAATAATTATCACTTTGCGATTTAATCTACTCTAGTAATGAATGGTTCGTTTCCAAGATAATAACCTGTAAGTGTGTGTGTGTGTGTGTGTTAAGTGTGGGGTCGTAAGGTGTGAGTATTTATATCTTGTGGTGTGAGGTATGTGGTATATAGTGATTTAGATGGCCTGGCCTCCGAGATTCCCGACACCGGATTTTGGGGTGCCACAAATGCATGGGTCCCACAATGTTCACATGGCAGCTGGATATAAATATATTAACATGGCAACTGATGACATTTAGGGTGATGACATGTGATGTTTAGACTTGTCAAGTCTTATGTGGTAGATGACGTGATATTCCTAGTAATACAACCGATGTATCTGTTGAACGTTTATGCAATGCTAATTAGTGTTGCACAACAACCTTATTTTGTTGCAGTATGACCCTAATGCAATGATTTGTATTATTATAGTTGATGGTAAAAAAATGTTGCATGAGGGGTCAAATTCAAAGCTCACGGATACAATACCCATTTTCTGTTGAATATGTCAAAAACAGGCCTAGTGTAACATTTTTTGGCCTATTACAATATTAGAAAAATATTGCATTTTGGGGCGTAGCGCGATCTCTTCAATTGGCACCGAATCGAACCCAATCACTTTAATTAGCATCGGAGAAATCAATTAGGTGAGAAAGTGGGAGTGAAACCAATGACTATTGAATTGAGAACGTGATAGTGGGAGTAACAATGAAAGTGGATAGAGTTAGAGTTGCAGTTGCATCGATAGAGAGTGAAAGTTGAGAACGTGTTTGTATACTGTGGATATAACTCAAATTTTCTTTTGAGATTGATCATTCTTTGTACGCTTATATCTTCACTTTACTGTATAATTTTTTTTATAAACTTATTTCACTTTTTTAAATTATATTGTTTAATTTGATCAACTTTTTGAGAATTTTTGTAATATTTTTTGGAAAAGAGATCATTTTAATGTTAATCTCTCTTATAAATAAAATAAAACTGAGTTTAAATAAAGTACATATTGAACTAAAATAAATATGTTAAATTTATATGTTAAATTCTATATACGGTATACATTTCAAGACTTTAGATTTGTTATAAAATAAAATATAATATATATATATATATGTATTTATATATTTGGAAGTCTCTTTTTGAAGAATGTCATTATATAAACTACTAAAATATCAACATAATATACATTATGAAAAAAATAATCTTTTTTAAAAAATACTTAAGTAAAAGAATTATTTGCCTAATAAATAGTAAATGTTGAAAATAGAGCGGTGAAAGAGTTGTCATCCATCCCAGGAAGTTAATTTCCCCGAACTGATATATATTTTCCTTAAATACTTATTGCATCGGTTAAAATAATGCCATCGCATAAAGCACAAAGAATAGAGTCGGTTGTAGAAGACCCAAAGGGAGTTAGATTTTTTTAAGCATTAGCACTTTGAGGTCCAATTTTCAGCGTCGGTTGAATGACAAGGGGGCGCTAAAAGTCTATAATAAATAACAATAAGCGTCAGTTAAACATGCACCCGACGCATAAAATAGGTTTAGGCGACGATTCTATGAAAAATTGACGCTAAATTGAGATGCAAAAGAGCATTTTTGTACTAGTGGTGCTTTAATGACTCTAGCATCGTGCTCAGCACCTCTCAATTCAGTAATTTTCATCAAATCAGTGACTCAATTTCTTAAAATATATCTTCTCCTGTTCGCACTAGTGGCAGATTCAGTCACTACCTTTCACATTATAATCTAATTTTTATTCTTTAGAAATGGATGATTGGTAGGTAAAAACTTTCGATGATGTCATACCATGTAGTTTGTCCACCATGTGTAAGATTATAAGCAATATGATCGTGAGCATAATAAGAAAAATCTAAATTTCCTGCATTTTTCCATCATGACAATATTGAATAAACGGGGAAGTCACTGAGAGTCCACATTAACGCAGCTCGTATACGAAAATTCTATTTCAAAGAATTATCCCAAGTATCCACACCATTTTCTACAACATTTGTAACTCAACAATCAATGGTTGAAGTGAAACATGTATCATCTATTTTGGATTATTGTACAGGTACAAGTATAGGTAGAAACAAGTAATGTTCTTTTGAACACATCAACGGAGGAAAATTATTCAGAGTCACTATAATTATCCAGGAATAATATTTTCCACCCGATTCACCAAATGGTTTAAACTCATCTGTAGAAAGTCCCAACCTAACATTTCTCGTTTTTGAGGAAAATGTTGGATGTGCTCTTTCAAATTATTTCCACTCCTTTGAGTCTGAATAATGATGCATCACACATTCTTCTTGATAATGTTCGGCATGCCATCTCATATGGGTTGCTTTCGTAGGTAAAACATACGACCTTTGCATACTCGGTGCCTACGGAAAATAGACCAACCTTTTAAAATGCACGTGTTCCCCTTCCTGGATCCCTTAAGTATAGTTTAATATCTTGCATGTGAACAAAGCTTACATGACTCCATGTTGATGTCTACACTCCAGTATATTATGCATCCATTAAAATAACAATCAATTCTATTAGAAAGGAAGGCCCGACTCTTCCATGTACTTCTTCATTCTGTAAAAGCTATAAAGAAGTGTATTATCTTGAGGTAAGATGCCTTTTAAGAACTGTGACATCTGATGATGACATGCATCTGACCAATGATGGTCAAATTTCAAACTCAATATTTGAGATGTGGCAGACAATATAGAAGTTTTATAACCTTTATATAACGATGTCTCAAATGATTTTAAACTATCATACAACTTTTATGCTTCTGCATTTGGCATCTCCGGATCAAAACTTGGACCAACAATATCCATTACCATGTTATACATTAGGTTGTCATCATCTATTCTACCTTGGAAATTGGATTAAAGTGTGGATAATTCTTCTCCACTCTGTCTAGCAACATATGACTCTCCATGTTGATCTTACACGTAATAATCATTTACAAATCATTTCTTCAATAAGTTTAATTTTATTGTCTCCGTATTCGAGAATTTGCGATTCTCAATATTGAAACATGTACATTGAATATTTCCATCCATGGACTCTTTTCAAGATATAACATGTTACGTGCTGATTCTCAATGATCAGAAGAAGCTCAGGATCTAGTTGTTCAGGATGTCATCAGGATTTAATGTGCCATCGGGATTTGATGCCCATCAGTATCTACAGAAGCATCAGTATTTGAAGAGCAATTTGTTGTGAAGATTAAGTCTGTTCCTTATTTTGAGGGATGGATATCTGTTCGTTCTGAGTGATAGGACTTTGTATATTCAGTTAGAGATATGTATCATTTTCTGTTAGTATTTGATAATGCATATCCTAGAATGATTTGTAGCAGCTGTGTATTATATAAACACAGTTTAGGTCATCACATAGTGATTATCTCGAGTATTGTACGACTTAGCAGCTCTCAAGAACATCCGTATTTCTTGAGAGAGTTTGTAACAGTTTTTATCGGAAATATAAAGAAATGTTATATTTTTATACTTGTTCGAAACATTTATACAATTGTATCCAACCCCCTTAAACAATTGTATCTTTACAGGGCAACAATTGGTATCAGAGCTTACTGATAAACTTACAATCAGAAGCGATCTAAATATGTCTCTGAACAAGTATGAAAGTATTAAAATCCCCATTCTGAAAAAGACCGAATATCCTACATGGAAGGTGAAAATGCTTATGCACCTGGAAGCTACAGATCCAGATTATCTCGACGTAATTAATGATGGACCCTACATGCCAACAAAAATGGTGCCTGCAACTCTTACTGTTGCTGAACATTATCAGTTGAAGGAGACGAGTGAGTGGACACCAGAAGAGAATGTAGCTGTGCTGAAAGATGCAAAGGTAAGAAACATTTTGCATAACAGTCTTGATTCTGTGATGTCAAACAGGGTTATAGCCTACAAGACTGCCAAAGAGATCTGGGATGCTCTTGAAACTCAATATCAATGAACCATGGCTATCAAGAAGAACAGAAGGGTTGTTCTGATTCAAGAATATGAACACTTTGAGGCCAAACCTGATGAAAGTCTCACTGATACCTATAACAGATTTTAGACCCTGCTCAACAATCTGTCTTTGGTGGGAAAGGTGTTTGATCGAGAAGATTTAAACACTAAGTTTCTGAGAGCCTTGAATAAAGAATGGGAGACTCGGACTTCAACCATATGACATCAGTATGATTTAGAATAATCACTCTGGATGAAGTCTATGGAATGCTGAGAACTCATGACTTGGAAGTCCATCAAAGGAAGGAGAGGAAAAGCAGCAAAGGAAAATCAGTTGCTTTGAAAGTAAATGATAAAGCTTAAAAAGAAAGGTCTGTTGAAGTTGTAAGGAAGAAGAACAATCTGCCAGAATCAGATACTGATGATTCATCATCAAATCCTGATGATGATACTGATTCTGAAACTGATGAGAAAATGATAGATTCTGATGTCATGCAAATGACTGCATTACTGGTTAAGGGCTTCAAGAGGATGCAATTCAAGAAGTCTAAGAAGAATAGACGCTTCAGGAAGAAGTTCATTGTAGGTGAAAGGAAGTCAACTAAAAGAAGAGATGGAAAGGACTCTAAAGCTGGAAAGGTAGACAGGACAAAAATTAAGTGCTACAACTGTGATGAACCTGGTCACTCTGCTACAGAGTGCAAGAGGACAAAGTATGACAAAGGGAAGAACAAAGCCCTGATTACTTCAATCAAGAATTGGATGGAATCCTCTGATTCTGAAAATGAAGACACATGCTATACACTGATGGCTAGCTTTGATGATCCTGCTTCCTCTGAGTCTAAGGTATCAACTTTTTTCTTCTCTTTTGATATTGAAGATATATCTGAACTGAAATCTATTCTTAAGTCTCTCCATGGTAATTTTAAAAATAAGATTCTAGAGAACAATAGACTGTTAACTGGAAATGAAATGTTAAGGTCTAGGAATGATCAATTGGATCTGACTTAGTAAATAAGATTGAAATTCAGAAAGAATGTGAGAAAGCTAAACATACAGCAAAGGTACTAGAAGCTAAGTACAGTATGTTAGAAAATGAATTAGAAAATGAGAGAAAAACTCTTAATGCCTGGACTGCTTCAGGAAAAAAGGTTCATGAGATCATATCTAAGAAAAACTGGAAAGAATGTCTTGGTTGTATAGATGGAATTAAGGATGTTGACACTGAGAATAAGACTGCCCTTAAAACTCCTGTTAAGTTTATTTCTTCAGAAGCTAATTAACCCAAATCCATCTTTGAAAAGGGTTCAACATCAGCATCACAAGAAAAATTAGTAAGTGATAAATCTCAAAGAAAGGATAACAAGGAAACCAATAAGACTGTTAAGAAAGAAAAGAATATAGGAATTTTGTCTAAAAGACAATTGAAAAAGAAATTATCTGAGGTTACTAACAAGCCTCAAGTAAAAAGTCCTAAAAGAAGCAGGAATGGTAAGCAAGGTATTTCTAAGGATTCTAATTATAAGGTTGTTCCCAATGCTCCTAGAAAAACTTGTTTTAACTATGCTAATACTATTCATCTTGCTATTAATTGCAGGAGGAGTAAGAAAATGAAAACTAATATTCCTGAGTCTGATATTAGGGGTAGATCAGTATTTTATAAACCACAAAATCCTTATTTTCATTGTGTTAGTAGTTGGCATTCGATTTATACTTGTAGATCCTATCATAAGTTGTATCACAAGTATTATGAACCTTTACCTAAATTTAATAAAGTTGCTTGTGTGCTTAATTCTCTTGGTTCTACTAAATCTGCTTCTGACAAGACAAATCCTGACAAAGGAAAAACTGTCAGAAGTACTCCCGACTCACAAAGGCTTAAGTTGTCCAAAATGAGGGCCCAACAAGTGTGGGTCCTTAAAAATCCTTCTAATTAATTATTCCTCGGACTATAGGGTAAGAAGAAAAATACACTGGTCTTGGATAGTGGATGTTCAGGACACATGATTGGAAATAAATCCATGTTGTCAGAATTCGAGAAGAAGGTTGGCCCAAATGTATCTTATGGAGATGGAAATGTAGGACACACTCTGGGATATGGCAACTTGATAATTAGAAAGGTAGAAATAGAGAATGTAGCTCTGGTGGAAGAACTAAAGCATAATCTTCTCAGTATCAGTCAAATCACTTAAAGAGGTTATCATGTAGTATTCTATGACTCACACTGTGAAGTTATTCATAACAAGTCAAAGAAAATTTTCTTGATAGGATACAGACATGGTAACATATATGAAGCAAGGCTACATGAAAGTCTTGAGAAAGAAGCTACATGCCTTATCTCAAAGGCATCAGTAGATGAGAGCTGAAACTGGCACAAGAAGCTTTCACATCTCAACTTCAATTCAATCAATGAACTTGCCAAGAAGGAGCTAGAAGGATGAAACTCCAGAAATTCTTCTGGATCACATAAGGCAAATTGAAAATGGATCCACCCATAAAGTGAAAATTCTGAGAAGTGATAATGGCACTGAGTTCAAGAACTCAAAAATGGAAGAATTCTGCAAGTACAAAGGCATACAACAACAATTCTCAGCTCCTGGTACACCTCAATAAAATGGTGTTGTAGAGAGGAAGAACAGAACCTTGATTGAAGCTGGCAGGACTCTGCTGAAAGAAGTAAAACTACCCACTTACTTTTGGCTGAAGTAGTAAACACAGCATGTTATATTCATAATATCACTCTGATAAACAGACATGGTGTTACTCCTTATCAGATGCTGAAAGAAAAGAAGCCCAGTCTTAAACATCTTCATGTATTTGGATGTAAGTGCTTTGTTTTGATAATCCTTCAGATTTTGAAGATAATCATTGTACTAATGAACCTGCACATGTTGAGGGGGAGCAACACCAAGGGTCATCTGATGGTACCAACACTAAAGAATCATCTCAAGGTTCTTCTCAATCTGATCATTCAGAATCAAATGTTGATTTAACATCAGATGGACATGAGTCAAGTCCCAATACTTTATCAGAAGATAACACAACAGATTCAGGGGGAGCCTCAAATGCATTTGATGAGGCATAGAATTCAGGGGGAGCATCTAGCTCCAGAAGGACACTTCACACTGCTAGAAAATGGACTAAAGATCATACTTCTGATCTGATCATTGGAAATCCTGATGATGGTGTAAAGACAAGGAGTGCAACTCAGAATGAATGTTTATATCACAATCTACTTTCAAAAGAAGAGCCAAAGAAAGTAGAAGATTCACTCAAGGATGCAAATTGGGTCATGGCTATGCAAGAAGAGTTGAATGAGTTCGACAGAAATGAAGTGTGGAAGCTGGTCCCTAGACCTAAGAACTGGTCAATTGTAGGCACAAAGTGGGTCTTCAGAAATAAGACTGATTCTGATGGAACAATCATCAGAAACAAGGCAAGATTGGTAGCTAAAGGATTTTCCTAACAGGAAGGTATTGACTATGATGAAACATTTGCTCCTATTGCTAGGATGGAAGCAATCGGAATCTTCCTGGCATATGCTGCTCACAAGAAATTTAAAGTCTTCCAGATGGATGTCAAGAGTGCATTTCTCAATGAAGAACTTGAAGAGAAAGTCTATGCTGAACAGCCACCTGGTTTTGTGGATCCTAAATATCCTGATCATGTTTATAGACTTGACAAAGCACTCTATAAACTAAAGCAAACACCTAGGGCATGGTATGAGACTCTTGCTCAGTTTCTGCTGGAAAGTGGATTCAAAAGAGGTACAATAGATAAAACTTTATTTTATCTGAATCAAGGTAAAGATCTGCTTTTAGTTCAAATTTATTTGGATGATATCATTTTTGGATCAACTAATCAAAAACTATGTGATAAGTTCTCAAAGTTGATGCAATCAATATATCAAATAAGCATGACGGGAGAAATGAGTTACTTTTTGGGATTGCAAATTAAACAGACTGATAATGGGATTTACATTAATCAATCAAAGTACACAAAGAATCTGCTGAAAATGTTTAATATGCAAGATAGTGCAACTGCAACTACTCCAATGGCAACTGCTACAAAGCGTGACCCTCATGAAGGTATAGCAGTTGATGTCTCAAATTACAGAGGTATGATTGGTTCTCTTTTGTACCTAACGGCTAGTAGGCCAGACATTATGTTTGCCACCTTTCTGTGTGCAAGATTTTAGGCAAATCCAAGGGAGCCACATCTTATTGTAGTAGAGAGAATTTTCAGATACCTCAAGGGTACTGTATCACTTGGTCTCTGGTATGCAAGGGAAGCTGATTTTGCATTATGTGGTTATTCAGATGCTGATTTTGCTGGATGCAAAATAGACAGGAAGAGTACATCAGGGAGATGTCAGTTTTTGGGAGGCAGATTAGTCTTATTATTCAGTAAAAAGAAGAAATCTATTTCTACTTCGACTGCTGAGGCTGAATATATTACAGCTAGGAGTTGTTGTGCTCAGTTGTTATGGATGAGAAATCAGCTCATGGACTATGGATTATCATTTTCAAAAATTTCTATTTATTGTGATAATCAAAGTGCTATTGCTATGACAGGAAATCCAATGCAACACTCTCTTACTAAACATATCAGCATCAGATATCACTTTATAAGAGAGCATGTTATGGAAGGAACAATTGAGCTTCATTTCGTTCCTACTGATCAGCAGCTGGCTGATATCTCTACGAAGCCATTACCTGAAACAACATTTACAAAGCTTGTCAATGAACTTGGTATGGTTAGTTGGGACAAATAAATTCTTTTTCAATTTATATTTGATCAAATCCTGATGTATATTGTTCAAATCCTGATAAGTCCTAAATGTTGTTCTCGATATTAATCCAGGAATATTTGATGTATTTTATTATATGCATGATGAATTAAGTGAATTTATTTGGTAAATGTGCATGGATGAATATATATCATTGTAATCATTACAAATCAGTCTAGGGAGACGCGCCTTAACATGACATTTTTTGGTTAAATCATTAAGTTAACTTTACACTTAATAATTGATCGGTCCCCTAGTCCTTCAACATTCCTTTTCTATCTCGGTTATTTAAACCATCATTCTCATTCCATCAAATCACATTTGCCTATACACAAATCATCCTCTTCACTTTCATTTCTTATATTGCTCGTCTCCATCACTAAAATGGTTTTGTACAACATGCTCCTGAACTATGAGAGCTTCAATGTAGAGTTTAGCTGTGATGACTGGTAGCAGGAATGGCACATCACTGCCATTTCTGATGAAATATGGAACTCGATTCTATAGGAGATTTAGACAGATCTCCTATTCTTTGAGATGGATTATCATCTCCATCTCGATCATCCGGAGGAAGAAAGATAAGAAGTTCTTCGTCAGCAAGAATAAATCATTCTTCTTGTTGTGCTCTTCGTGGAGAGTAGGAGGAACTATTAAACATCATCTGGTTCATCTAATTAGACTAGGACTTTCTTGTAATCATTTTTTGCATGTAGTCAAAAATTTCATGAAATGTACTCTCTTAAATTATTAATGAAATTTTGTTTATTTTGCTTACAAGACCTAATCTATGATCTTCACTTGTGTATGCATGTTCTTGTTCTTATGTGTAGCCTGTTAATCTCTACATCACACTATTAACATCTATCTTTTGATGATTCTTGAGATTAAAATTGTGGTTTTCTGATAAGCTTGAGTTTTTTTAACAAACACTGATGAATTTGAATCGACAAATCCTGACGATTTCAAATCCTGACATATAAGAGGTACCAAATACTGATGACAGGTCAGCTTATTTTATTTAGAAAATTATTGAAAAATGATTTCTGAATTCTTTAATGCTGAAAATGTGATTGTTTTCTTAATTACTGTTTAAAAGTGGATAAACTGTTGAACAAAGTCACACAACATTTTACTACAAGAGCAGTGCGTTCTTTGTTGCTGATTCTGCACAATATTCCGCTTTCCACTCCAATTTCTCAGTAATTATCCTCTATCAAAAGTCTAATTCACTAAGCTTCCATCTCCAAGTGTGTTACATTCAATTGAACTTTGCAAACTTCTTTTTGTATAAGATATTCTATGACACATATTATCATACACACAACCTCACTGTTCACATATAACGAACATCTTTCTTCAACACTTACAAACATTATGTCATCTTCTGAGCTTTCACCTCTCTTCAGCCAAAGAACCATTATTCATGGCAATACTTTTGGAACCAACAACTACTTGGCTCCATTTACACATCAGCAGTTTCCTCAATCTTTTCATGATATACAGGATTTTCTACTCCAATGTCCAATTGGATATGCTCTCACAAATCCTACTAAGGTATCTTACAGGGCTGTAATGCAGGTATGGGATACAGCTCTAGTTAATACAATAAATACCGGTTTCTCTTTTGAATTTAAGGGACACAGGTATGAGGTTGATGTTCATGTTCTTGTTCAAGCATTAAGATTGCCTGCCTGTAACACCCCCAAATCCGGGGTCGGGGATCCGGGTTGTCACGAGTTCCATTTCCCTAAATAACACCCAATCTTAATAAATAATCAACTACTCTGTACTATGACCCCACAATAAACACACACACCACAAGTTATAGTCTCAGAGATGATTATCCAAAAATAATCACAAGTCATTTTATTCCACAATTATATGTCAATACACCTTAAAAGGGTTTCTGAATAAATTTACATTTCTTTGCCATTATTACAATTCATAAATATACATAAATCTGGTACATCAAAAGTTGAAAGCCTAGCCTATTGGTAGCTCATACCTCAGCTACAGCGACATCAACGCCTATAGGAAACTGCGGAACGTTTCCTATCCGCTCGCGAATTGGGAGCTTGGTCCTGTTCATCTTGTCTATCTGATGTTGTGTGATGAAAGAAGAAAGCAAGGGTGAGCAACAAGCCCACCAAAATAATATGTATACTGATTAACAATATATGAGCATACTCATGGTTCTCATGAAAGTCTTGATCAAAAGAAATGAACCAAGCTGATATCTTAACGCGACCAAGTCGCAAAATATTCAGTATATATATATACATATATATATACTTTTCACAATCTTTGAAATCCTCTGACATGTATAATATACACAGAGTTCCAGTTTATAACTGTATAAAAATATCGTTGCATGGTGATCTCATATATCTAACCTTGTCTCAACGTTTTTCTAAAAATCTTTGTTATGCATAAGATAATCATTTACTAGATATAAGTTTAAAAGATGAAGTTACAAGATACTCCAATATACTTATATCTTTTCCAAATACTGCTTGAACTACCACCGTTCAAGTTATAATGAGCTTTCAACAGTTCATCACATAGATGAGACTACAAGACAAGATTTGAATAGATTAAATCTTTAAAATATCATCAAAATAAAATGAAGTTATGAGATACTTCATTTGATGCACACATTATTTTGAAAACTTGACCATGCCAACACTCAACAATCGCCCAACCGTAGCCTTTCTATCGAAGTGCTCTGGGTAGTGTTGCAGAAATATCCAATTGGATGATGAACTCATTACGGGAGTTTGCCGCGCCAGGAAGACCACTTACGATGATCAGTCGTAGTAGTACAACCCCACCATTTTCTACATGTAGAGGAGAACCTGTCGGATTTACTTGTCAACCGAACACTGGACTCCTAAGGAATGGATCGTCTTAGCGGAACTTCCGGGCCATTTGGGCCAATATAATAAGGCTGGGCCGGCGCCACTCAACCACTTACGCCACTCCTAGTTCAGATGAAATCCATGACTCTGAAACGTAAAGCACGTTCCCCCTTTTCCCCAAGTAGAAACTTGTTGATACGGCTCCACCAAGAAGTCGTATCTAGTTGGAAAGGAGAACTCACCGATATTTCCCAGGCGATGCCTGTTAATGGATAAACTTGTTCCAAGAATTTTACTTCCCGAGTGTTGGGTAAGTAATCAATTCATTTATCAAAACAGCAACCTTGTTGCGAATATAAAATACACCACAGAGCCGGATCCCTTAGATTTTTGAGCGAGTATTCAAGTCCCCTTCAAAAAGGAAGATCTTAAATTTAAAAACAAGTTTTGGGATCCGCTCTAACCTTTAAAAATCATTTTGAAGACCCGAAAACACTTTAAAGAGTGTTTGGAGTAATGCTGATTTAATAAAGTAAATCAATCCCGATATATTAGAAAATATCTGAAAATTATTATTTAAATAATATTCTCATAAAGATAATCCTTATAAAAATATTCGAAGTAGAAGTTGTAAAACTTATACTTGAAATGATTATTAAATAACCAAAGATATACTTATACGAAAGTACTATCTTTATTTGAATAATCAAAAATAAGTTTGATTATCGACACCTTATTCTTTAATAAAATAAAGAATATATTTCAGTAAATAATCGGAGTCATAGGTCCTCAAATGAATATTCAAATAATATTCAATTAATAAAATAAGCTGAGTCATAAGCCCTCGAATGAATATTCGAAATAATATTCAATAAATAAAATAAGCTGAGTCATAAGCCCTCGAATGAATATTAGAAATAATATTCAATAAATAAAATAAGCTGAGTCACAAGCCCTCGAATGAATATTCGAAATAATATTCATTAAATAATATAAAGTTATCGAATAAACCTTATTCGATTAATAGTTTTGAAAAATATAACCATATATATATAAATATATATATATAAAATCTACTCGGGATCCTCGACTCCCGGTTTTAGAAAATGTCCTCACCTTTGGGTCCCTATACTAAGGGTATACACAACTACTGCTTATCTCTAGCATAGGTAATATGAAACTTTATAAGCAATTGAACCAACAGATATATAAATCAAGAATATGAAACAGGCATGCATATATACCATATCACATGCTACAATATATCGCAAGAATTTGCTAATAACAAATATGCATTTATCGCAAGATCATGCATATACACATACACATCACAACAACAGTATAACGGGTAGAAAACTTGCCTGAGTGCTCCCGGATAGACTTAAGCTTAGAGTGGGTCTGATAACCTATGAACAACAACATAAGTCGGAATTAAACCCCGGTCGCTTAAGAAACTAGACTTTAACCATTTAGAGTCCTAACGTTCGCTTTCGCGCTTAACGATTTACTTAAGTCGCTCGAGTACCCTCGGCTCCACCATTTTTAATAAATTAACCATTAAGAATTTTAAAGCGATTCTTTCGCGAGTACCTTAACAACTGCCTAATCCACTTAAAATAATTGTTTCATACCCCAATTAGTCCTTTAAGGTCCTTAACCAAGGTTTCAAAGTAAGGCGAGGGGTAATGATTCGTTCGCGAAACGTCGTTACTTAAAACGGCCGTTTCTCCTAAACCGTACATCGGAATCAAACGAACTACATATCAAAATGAAGCTCGTAACATGAACTATCTAAAAATGGCAATGGTAAAAACCTAACAGTGAGTTCAAGGGTTCTGATGTTAAGAACAAAAACAGTCTACGGTAAATCGGGCATTACGACGGCTATGTTTACGCGATTTTCCAAAATTTTACCTAACCAATTCAACCACCAATCAATCCCAATTCATTCATACAACCAACATCCATCCATATCATACTATAACAGCCCCCAAAACCTCAAGTTCTCCAATTTATGTTATTCTCAATCATGAATTTAAAACTATACTTAAGTCCTTTACTAATCAACAAGTTTCAACATTCAATTCACTACAACTCCAACCCAAACTCTAAACCTACAAGCATTAAGCTACTCTTTTACCATAACAACCAAAATCATCCTAATATACAAAGTAAATCTAGGTTTTGGAGATGATATACCTTCCTTGAAGCTTTTAATCAATGAAAGATCCTTGGAATGCCCATGGAAGCCTTGATCTATGCTTAAGCTACCTTGAACTTTCATAAAAAATCAAGAAAACCAAAGTTATTTCTTGAAGGTTACTATTCACCATCTTCTTCCTTGATTTATTGGAAGAGATTGTGAAGGAATTAGAAGCTTAAACTTATAGGATATCCATATCTATGTACAAGGAACCTTAGATAATTACCTTGTGATTTAACAATGCTTGAACTAGGATTTTGATTTTTCTTCCTTTGGAAAAGAAGAAAAGCCGAGAGCAAGATGAAGAGAATGAAATGATCTTGTGTTTTTTATTTGTTTTGCCTAGCTTTCTTGTTTTTGTTTTGTTTTTGGGTAATTACCTTTCTAACCTTGACTTTGTGTGGTTTTAAATCAACCACATCTCCTTCCCCTTATGTCATGCTTATGTCATGCTTATGATGTCATCATCCCTTACTTGCCCTCTTCTTATTGGTTGGATGACCTCATCATCCCTAACCTCCTTGATTAACTTCCTAATTGTTTGCCTAATGACCGCTGATCTGTTATACGGTTCGCTTAACTTTCGTTTTCGTTTATCGTTTGAGGGATCATACCCGGGATCTTATTACTTGGGTTTCCTTAACCTTTCTCAATACATTATATTCCTTTTATGATCCTCTCTTATAATCCTTTAATTTAAATCCTTTTTATCCTGTTACCTTATACTCAATTCTTTCCGTATCTACTGGATTTCCGGGAAAAATCAAAGTGTTCGGAATTGGATTCTGACGATCTTTACATACACTTATATGTCATATAGAGTGCCAATAAAATCTCAGAATATCCATAAAAGAACCCCTACCTAGTGTGGCATGAAAAGTTTTCTCATTCAGCAAAAACACTATTCATAAGGGTTTCAAAAATTTTCCAAAAATTGGGGTTATTACAGTCTCCCCTCCTTAAAAGGATTCCGTCCCGGAATCAGATAGAAAATGAATAGGGATACTCTCTTAACATTGCACTTTCTAACTCTCGAGTAAATTTTCCCACATTGTGGTTCTACCATCCAACTCCGACTAGTTTGATAACCCTTCTCCTAAGCACTTGTCCCTTTTCGATCTATAACCCTTCCTCGTTGCTCTATATAGGTTACGTCGGGTTGCATATCTATGCGCTCATATGCCCCTATTTATCTGGCATCCGAATTACACTTCCTTAACATTGATACGTGAAACACGTTATGACTTGCTACATGTTCTGGGGTAAGGCTAGCTCATATGCTAACTTCCCAATACTTCTTAATATATCCAAGGGTCCGACAAATTGTGGACTTAGCTTTCCTTTCTTTCTGAATCTCATCAATCCTTTCCAAGGGTTTCCAAGGGGATACCTTTAACAACACTAGGTTCCCTACTTCCTATTCTTTGTCCTTTCGTGTCAAATCAACATACTTCTTATGTCCATCTTGGGTTACTACCAGCCTTCCTCTGATTAGATCTATTATATCCTTGGTCCTTTGGACTACTGCGGGTCCGAGCATCTTGCGCTCTACAACTTCATCCTAACATAAGGGAGATCGACATTGTCTTCCCTCAAGGATCTCATAAGGCGACAACTCGATAATGACATATGATCTATTGTCGTAAGAAAACTCAATCCGTGTTAAGTGATCATTCCAATTTCTTTCAAGTCTATTGCACAGACTCTCATTATAGCTTTTAGCATTAGAGCTTTTGCTTCTCAATACCCATTTTTTTCCAGTTCGTAATCGCTACTACCTTCCGTTCCTAATATTATACTGGTTATACTTTTGCTCGTTAGCGTTCTATAACCTTTTAATAACCTCGTCAACTTTAGTATCACGAATGTGTTTCCATTCCAAAAACCACCAAAACTTTACTACTCCTTTTTCAGCTGCTTCTATCTTTGGAAGCTTGATCAATCATATAGAAGTAAAGGAATTTGTTGAGAGATCACTATGATCATGAACACTTGTTATATCGCATAGTTAGTACAGAAGGTGGCCAGCCTTTAGTACTTGACAAGCAATTAAACAATAGCTGGTATCCTACTCGGCTTCTATCACACAGATAGATAGTCATTCGGCAATACCTCCCCTTCTGGAAGGGTTGTTCTTCTCAGTTTATATGAAATGAAAAGAAGAGAAAAGAAAAAATTGAAGAGAATTGTATATATGAAAAAAAAATATACTGCCACAAAATATCTGGCTTGGAACCTACCTCTGAACTATAGAGGTTTGTCATAGGAGAACAAAACATATGTGTATATATATCAAGTATTATCACATCGCATTTCATATGTTTAAATATTTACTATTCCATCCATCATTCTATGGACCCATGCTCTTGCTTGAACTTATACACAATCACCTTTGAAACTCCCTCGATATCGAAAATCGAATCTGGGATCTCATTCTAGACATCATCGTTACTAGAATTCTATGCTTGCACCGTAACCTTCCTCATATAGTAATACGACTCTCTTTTCATAAGAGGGAATAAATATTCAATAGGTAGATACTCTACTTAATTAGTCTATCAATGATAACTTATACATTACCACGACCCGATTAGTGGTACTCAATCTCAACATCCATTCTAATACAACTCTCACGATTGTAATCAGCTCATTACTCGCAGAATCATTGCTGCATTACTATGGTCCACCACTGACCTACTGTCGTCATTCACTTTCCATGAAATTTTAATATCTAACCATACGGAGTCCATACATGTCGTATAGAATACTTCTTAGGAGTTAACATAACCACCAATCATAATTCATGAAGAACACTCCAAACTCTGACGTACTTTCATGACATGAAGTAGATAAAATTGCAGAAGAGTTTCAGTCAAAGCAACGATAGCAGGTTAATACCATTCTTAATCGTATGCCTTAAATAGAAGACTTAACTCAAGGGTTCGTCTAGTCCTTTTTAAAACATGGTCCTGGCTTATCTCAAGATAGTATCTTCTGAGATAGATAGCCCGCTCATGGCGATTACATGAATTAAACCTTTACCAACTACTATTACGGTTGGGTATTGCACAGTCATCAGAAGGAATGTCAATCTTCCAAACCATAATACAACCTTCATAGCTTTAATCATCATCACTGTATTCCTTTGGCACAAGCGCCTATAATTATCCTCTTACCTTTAAAGTGTCGGCCACCTCTTTGGCCTTTCCTGATAGTAAAATTTCCTTACAGTCAATATCATTTTAACCACCTCCAAATAAATTTTCTACCTCATTTCAATCACTGCTTATGTGAAGATGTTTTCCTTAAAATCTGATGAGAGAAAAAAAATATCACCATTTTTCCATAAGTTATTGCCTCAGTCTTTAGAGGTTAATCACTGTCACGACTGGCTCTCAATCATACTTGGAACATCTTTTATCTTAAGTCCTAATTGCCCTGAACAATTTCGACCTTTACTGGTTCGATCCATACTTTCTCGTGGTTTAACACGTGCCCCACTTGGCATCATTATAATTACGTCATATTTCCTTCATCAAAATTTCTATTCTTGAGAACTTTGAATATTACCTTTCTCCTTATAAAACCTCTAAGGTTATCCTTAAATCCTTCATCAGGTACACCCTAGGCACAGGGCATATCAATATACCATTTACTAATACCAGAATCATTGCCTATATACTTCTAAAAAATTTCTCCACTGATCCTTAAAGGTTGTTGTTACCTTAATCCTTTCCAATTCATAATGTCAAAACTCATACTATCCTTATTAAGGGTGAAATGCCCACCTTTATGCATTCCCCTAGGATTCATTTTAAGTTACCGATGTTCTATCCTTAATTCTACCTTTAACAAGGTACATGCATCCTTCCATGGATAAATCAAGTCATATATCCCTGATAAGGGTATCTTATTCAATCATTCCCACCTCGATAGTATATACCAATTTCACAATAGCATCCTTATTCAAACTGAGGTCAACCCATATGGCCTCCAAAAGATAATGTTTACCCGCTTTCCTTTCCTAATTTGGTAATGACAATAGGGATGTTCTGGAAGATATTGGTCATGTTCAACGTGAACTTCTTCTTAATAATTCCTCATTTACTTTTGTTGTTTATCTCAACAGTCATCTCAATGTTGGGATATCTTTCATACCTGGCGTCTCCCTTTCTAGGTATCAAGCCACCGGTCTTACACTTCACATTCTTGAAGGTCACTTCCTTCATCCAATTTTCCTAATTTCTTACTTCCTTGTCTCCTTAGTCTATCCGCGTCTCATTATTTACCCTTCGAATTATCTCAAGGTTTCATTGAATTCTCCCAACTTACAGGGGATAAAATATATGTATCTCTTATGCCCTCAACCATCAATTTTAACTCATGGTGAATCACCCTCAACCTGACAAATGCAAACTTTTCTATTTCTATTGCTACGAGTCTTTAGGGTTTCCTCATACCCAACTCCCTTATCATACCTCAAACTCTATTGCCTTTATATTCCTTTCCACTTCAGTTTCTTTTTATTTTCCTTTCTCTTATCATTATTTCATGAACCAACACAACATAGCATTGATTTCAAACATCCCGTCATTCTGGATTCGTGTCCTCAGAACGAATCTTGATAACTTTTACAACTTAGATTCATAATTTATCATACTCGTCTGCCTTTGTTCTGACTCTAAAGCTTTTACACTATCTCCATAACCTTGGGAATTACTTTCCCGAAAACAATTGACTGAACTTAAATCAGTTTATTCTAACCTCTGGCTCCGTGCCTTTCTTGGTCTTTCACCAGCGGGTGGCCTCTCTTTTCGGAGGGTAAGTGACAAAAACAGTCTTTTGTGATTCGTCGATCATTTAGAATCTCAAATGATTTCTATATTTCCTCTAGCCAGGCTCTTGCCTCGACTGGGTCAGCTTGTTCCTTGGAACTCTGAGAGTTTAGCGACTTAAAGGTCCTGAAAGAATTTCACACCACATTATTTCCTCAGGGTGGTGCTTGGGGGTAAAAGTATTAGTTTTGTTTAGACAGGTCCATGAATTTCCGTATAGGAGTACCGTCTCGGGTCTCCTTATCTCGCTCGACTTCTGTTTTCTCGGTCTAAATATTTCTTCCTACTTTTAATTTAAACTCCTCATTTTCCACTTTATTATATTCTGGGTTCCATATATCTTAATTGCGACCTCCCTGATTATCACATTCAAGGTTTTCCCTTAATCTTATTCCTTGAACTATGACTTTCATCTAAGATCTCATCTTTAAGCTCTTGAACATTTGGAACCCAAATTCTCTAGGAATACCTCATTATTCCCTTATCATCTTTCTCAGTATTAATCTCATATCTATTTGTTGGCTCTCTGCCTTCATTCATCACTTTTTCTGGCACAATATGTTCTTTTCCAATAATTCAGTCTGTATTGCAATCTCAAACAGCTTTTCGGTACCGGCTCCGGTTACCTTTACTTCTATTTCCATTTTCTCAAAATCTCTTATAAACTCTCTCAAAGACATTATCATCTTGAGTCTCTCCTTTATACTAAGGGCATTAGCCACCATTTTGGCTTTCCCCGGGATGATAAAGAATCTCATAATCGTAATCCTTGATTAGCTCTAACCACCTTTTCTGGCGCATGTTGAGCTCTTTCTACGTGAAAATGTACTAGAGCACTTATGGCTTATGTAAATCTCGCACTTCTCTCCATACAAGTAGTGCCTCCAATAATTAGGGCAAAACTATTGCCACGAGCCCAAGCTCATGGGTGGGGATAGGGAATTTTTATATTCCCTTATTTTTCTTGACGCGTACGCGATTACCTGGCTGTGCTGTATAAGAAGCACCCTAATTCCTTATGCGAAGCGTCAATACAAATCACAAAATCTCCTTTTTCCATCTGGCAATGCCAACATAGGGGCCATCACCAATCTTTGCTTCAGTTCTTGAAAGCTGTTCTCGCATTTCTCTGGCCATTCAAACTTCTCAGTCTTACGAGTAAGCCGCGTTAAAGGGGCTACTATCTTTACAAACTTGAATGAACCTCCGGTAGTGACCAGCCAATCCTACCTCTGGTAATTCCCCTAACCATGGTCATCAATTCCTCAGTGGTCCTTTATTCATTCTTGTCAGGATCCTTCACGGGATCCTCCTCAGCAATAATCCCTTCTAGGACAACATCCTCAACCGCTACATCCTCAATATCAACATCATCTGGTCCTGCGTTAGGACGCTCTATCGGATCCACAATCCGATCTCCAATTAGTAATAAAACATCATCGCGCTGTTACTCCTCCGCCCCAGGGTTCGGAGTCCCACTACCATATACGATAACGAACTACGCTTCTATCGCTACATTTATAAGGGTTCCCATAAGGGTTTTAACTGTCAGTACTACGTTAGGTAGTCCGACTATGAACTTGGCAAGAGTTCTTATTATCTTAGTGAACTTATTATCTTAACGTTACATCATCTATGAGGTTTATAACGCTTAGCTCTGATACCATTTCTGTAACACCCCCAAATCCGGGGTCGGGGATCCGGGTTGTCACGAGTTCCATTTCCCTTAATAACACCCAATCTTAATAAATAATCAACTACTCTGTACTGTAACCCCACAATAAACACACACACCACAAGTTATGGTCTCAGAGATGATTATCCAAAAATAATCACAAGTCGTTTTATTCCACAATTATATGTCAATACACCTTAAAAGGGTTTCTGAATAAATTTACATTTCTTTGCCATTATTACAATTCATAAATATACATAAATCTGGTACATCAAAAGTTGAAAGCCTAGCCTATTGGTAGCTCCTACCTCAGCTACAGCGACATCAACGCCTATAGGAAACTGCGGAACGTTTCCTATCCGCTCGCGAATTGGGAGCTTGGTCCTGTTCATCTTGTCTATCTGATGTTGTGTGATGAAAGAAGAAAGCAAGGGTGAGCAACAAGCCCAACAAAATAATATGTATACTGATTAACAATATATGAGCATACTCATGGTTCTCATGAAAGTCTTGGTCAAAAGAAATGAACCAAGCTGATATCTTAACGCGACCAAGTCGCAAAATATTCAGTATATAAATATACATATATATATACTTTTTGAAAACTTTGAAATCCTCTGACATGTATAATATACACAGAGTTCCAGTTTATAACTGTATAAAAATATCGTTGCAAGGTGATCTCATATATCTAACCTTGTCTCAACGTTTTTCTGAAAATCTTTGTTATGCATAAGATAATCATTTACTAGATATAAGTTTAAAAGATGAAGTTACAAGATACTCCAATATACTTATATCTTTTCCAAATACTGCTTGAACTACCACCGTTCAAGTTATAATGAGCTTTCAACAGTTCATCACATAGATGAGACTACAAGACAAGATTTGAATAGATTAAATCTTTAAAATATCATCAAAATAAAATGAAGTTATGAGATACTTCATTTGATGCACACATCATTTTGAAAACTTGACCATGCCAACACTCAACAATCGCCCAACCGTAGCCTTTCTATCGAAGTGCTCTGGGTAGTGTTGCAGAAATATCCAATTGGATGATGAACTCATTACGGGAGTTTGCCGCGCCAGGAAGACCACTTACGATGATCAGTCGTAGTAGTACAACCCCACCATTTTCTACATGTAGAGGAGAACCTGTCGGATTAACTTGTCAACCGAATACTGGACTCCTAAGGAATGGACCGTCTTAGCGGAACTTCCGGGCCATTTGGGCCAATATAATAAGGGTGGGTCAGCGCCACTCGACCACTTACGCCACTCCTAGTTCAGATGAAATCCATGACTCTGAAACGTAAAGCTCGTTCCCCCTTTCCCCAAGTAGAAACTTGTTGATACGGCTCCACCAAGAAGTCGTATATAGTTGGAAAGGAGAACTCACCGATATTTCCCAGGCGATGCCTGTTAATGGATAAACTTGTTCCAGGAATTTTACTTCCCGAGTGTTGGGTAAGTAATCAATTCATTTATCAAAACAGCAACCTTGTTGCGAATATAAAATACACCACAGAGCCGGATCCCTTAGATTTTTGAGCGAGTATTCAAGTCCCCTTCAAAAAGGAAGATCTTAAATTTAAAAACAAGTTTTGGGATCCGCTCTAACCTTTAAAAATCATTTTGAAGACCCGGAAACACTTTAAAGAGTGTTTGGAGTAATGCTGATTTAATAAAGTAAATCAGTCCCGATATATTAGAAAATATCTGAAAATTATTATTTAAATAATATTCTCATAAAGATAATCCTTATAAAAATATTCGAAGTAGAAGTTGTAAAACTTATACTTGAAATGAGTATTAAATAACCAAAGATATACTTATACGAAAGTACTGTCTTTATTTGAATAATCAAAAATAAGTTTGATTATCGACACCTTATTCTTTAATAAAATAAAGAATATATTTCTGTAAATAATCAGAGTCATAGGTCCCCAAATGAATATTCAAATAATATTCAATTAATAAAATAAGCTGAGTCATAAGCCCTCGAATAAATATTCGAAATAATATTCAATAAATAAAATAAGCTGAGTCATAAGCCCTCGAATGAATATTCGAAATAATATTCAATAAATAAAATAAGCTGAGTCATAAGCCCTCGAATGAATATTCGAAATAATATTCATTAAATAATATAAAGTTATCGAATAAACCTTATTCGATTAATAGTTTTGAAAACTATAACCATATATATATAAATATATATATATATAAAATCTACTCGGGATCCTCGACTCCCGGTTTTAGAAAATGTCCTCAACTTTGGGTCCCTATACTAAGGGTATATACAACTACTGCTTATCTCTAGCATAAGTAATATGCAACTTTATAAGCAATTGAACCAACAGATATATAAATCAAGAATATGAAACAGTCATGCATATATACCATATCACATGCTACAATATATCGCAAGAATTTGCTAATAACAAATATGCATTTATCGCAAGATCATGCATATACACATACACATCACAACAACAGTATAACGGGTAGAAAACTTGCCTGAGTGCTCCCGGATAGACTTAAGCTTAGAGTGGGTCCGATAACCTATGAACAACAACATAAGTCAGAATTAAACCCCGGTCGCTTAAGAAACTAGACTTTAACCATTTAGAGTCCTAACGTTTGCTTTCGCGCTTAACGATTTACTTAAGTCGCTCGAGTACCCTCGGCTCCACCATTTTTAATAAATTAACCATTTAGAATTTTAAAGCAATTCTTTCGCGAGTACCTTAACAACTGCCTAATCCACTTAACATAATTGTTTCATACCCCAATTAGTCCTTTAAGGTCCTTAACCAAGGTTTCAAAGTAAGGCGAGGGGTAATGATTCGTTCGCGAAACGTCGTTACTTAAAACGGCCGTTTCTCCTAAACCGTACATCAGAATCAAACGAACTACATATCAAAATGAAGCTCGTAACATGAACTATCTAAAAATGGTAATGGTAAAAACCTAACAGTGAGTTCAAGGGTTCTGATGTTAAGAACAAAAACAGTCTACGGTAAATCGGGCATTACGACGGCTATGTTTATGCGATTTCCCAAAATTTTACCTAACCAATTCAACCACCAATCAATCCCAATTCATTCATACAACCAACATCCATCCATATCATACTATAACAGCCCCCAAAACCTCAAGTTCTCCAATTTATATTATTCTCAATCATGAATTTAAAACTACACTTAAGTCCTTTACTAATCAACAAGTTTCAACATTCAATTCACTATAACTCCAACCCAAACTCTAAACCTACAAGCATTAAGCTACTCTTTTACCATAACAACCAAAATCATCCTAATATACAAAGTAAAGCTAGGGTTTGGAGATGATATACCTTCCTTGAAGCTTTTAATCAATGAAATATCCTTGGAATGCCCATGGAAGCCTTGATCTATGCTTAAGCTACCTTGAACTTTCATAAAAAATCAAGAAAACCAAAGTTATTTCTTGAAGGTTACTATTCACCATCTTCTTCCTTGATTTATTGGAAGAGATTGTGAAGGAATTAGAAGCTTAAACTTATAGGATATTCATATCTATGTACAAGGAACCTTAGATAATTACCTTGTGATTTAACAATGCTTGGAACTAGGATTTTGATTTTTCTTCCTTTGGAAAAGAAGAAAAGCCGAGAGCAAGATGAAGAGAATGAAATGATCTTGTGTTTTTGATTTGTTTTGCCTAGCTTGCTTGTTTTTGTTTTGTTTTTGGGTAATTACCTTTCTAACCTTGACTTTGTGTGGTTTTAAATCAACCACATCTCCTTCCCCTTATGTCATGCTTATGTCATGCTTATGATGTCATCATCCCTTACTTGCCCTCTTCTTATTGGTTGGTTGACCTCATCATCCCTAACCTCCTTGATTAACTTCCTAATTGTTTGCCTAATGACCGCTGATCTGTTATACGGTTCGCTTAACTTTCGTTTTCGTTTATCGTTTGAGGGATCATACCCGGGATCTTATTACCTGGGTTTCCTTAACCTTTCTCAATACATTATATTCCTTTTATGATCCTCTCTTATAATCCTTTAATTTAAATCCTTTTTATCCTGTTACCTTATACTCAATTCTTTCCGTATCTAGTGGATTTCCGGGAAAAATCAAAGTGTTCGGAATTGGATTCTGACGATCTTTACATACACTTATATGTCATATAGAGTGCCAATAAAATCTCAGAATATCCATAAAAGAACCCCTGCCTAGTGTGGCATGAAAAGTTTTCTCATTCAGCAAAAACACTATTCATAAGGGTTTCAAAAATTTTCCAAAAATTGGGGTTATTACACTGCCTGTGATGGTGCTCCTGACACTTACACAACTGAGCAGTTGTTTGATATGCTTAGAACTCTGAACTACAAAGGTAACATCACAACAATTGGGAAATTGACAAGAACAAAGTTAAGGAGAGAATGGAATTTCTTCTTTGATTGCATCAGCAGCTGTTTCTTGAATAAGACAACAAATTTTGATGCTCTTCCATCCACTTATCTGAAAATTGGGTATTCTCTTCTTCATTCTGGTAATTTTGACTATGGTAACATAATTCTTCAATTCATAATTGTTAGAAGAACAGATGCATCAGGTGCCATGGGGTATACTAGATTTCTACAACTGATTTTTAATTATTTATGCCATAATGTTGAATTTAATAATGATGAATTACTTCATGTATTTCAAATATCTGAGAAAGCTATTACAGATCATATCAAAAGAGATGAAAAGAACAAGTTTTCAAGACTTCCCTTCCTGTCTCAAGAGGTCAGGCAATTTCTATTGAGAAATAGACCTACTCTTGTACAAGTGCCTGCAAATCCTGATGTTGGCACCTCTGTTATAATTCCTAATGTTGTGGAACAAGACACTACCCATCTTGTTTCTAACCCAAGCATTTCTTCTACCAAACACAAATCTAATCCATCACCTAAATTAACCTCCTCTGATGTCTCCCAAAAGACATCAGTTGTAATAAAGAAAAGGCTGGTTAAGAAATCTGTTCAATCTAAATAGAGAGGTCAACAGGCCTCACTGAGTGAGAGTGAGAAGAAAGAATAATGCTTTCCAGTAAGGAAATGAAGATTGATCATGCGAGATGATTCTAACTCTGATGATCAGATTCCCATTGGACCAAGAATGAAGACAAAGAAATCAACAATAGAAACTTCTGATGACACTGTTGACACAACTGGACCTAAAAAGCCAATTACTGATGCTAGTGCTTTGATCACAAAGGCTCCAGTGAACAAAGAAACTGATGAACCCAAGTACACTGCCAAGAGTATGCAGAAAAGAAAAGCTGAAGATGTGGTTAGGTACATCAGAAAGAAGAAAAAGACTCAGTCCTCTGTTATGGATGTTAGCCCATAAGAACTTAAGTCTCAAAGGGATTTAGACAGTGAGAAACATCCAGTCACACCAGAACCATCTTCTCAAAGGGAAGATGCAGACAAAGAGGCTGCACAAATAATTGTTGATTTTGCTCAAGGTGATATCCTTGCTGATTCTGAACAACTGCTGCAAGAAAAGAAGGCTCATCTGGATGTATTGTTAAAGGTGGATGTGGTTATTAATGATCTTATGTTCGAGGAAAGTACACAAGAACCTTCACCAATCATTGATGAAGCATCTCATAGTCCTCTGACCCTATAAGAACCATCAGTTCAAAGTACTGATGCTGGTCTAGTGCATTCTCATGACAAATCAAATCCTGACACTACAACAACTCCTGATGCTGACAAATTGACAATTTGAGCAGTTTCTACTGATGACTCATTACTGAAAGCTAATTTGTTGCAGCATCCTGATGATGTGTTTGTTCCTCCACTGACATCACTGCTACTTGAGGATTCATCTTCAGGGTTTGATTATTTCTCTTTTCTGTTCTCATTGTTTGTATGATTATAAATAGTCTCTTATTTGAGGTTACCTCTATTTATATAACAAGCATACTACTCTTCTCAGCCACCTCATATTTCTTTGCAAAATGTGTGATTATGCCATTCTGTGAGATTGTGTGAAAAGATTTTTCGAGAAAATTCAATTTTGAGTGGAAGTCTCCTATACTAGCAAAAGGAGAGGCAGTTTTTAGAAAAGAATTTTATAGGTTTTTATTTGCTTATAAACTTTCTTATGTGAGAATTATATTACTATTAAAAGTAATATATTGTGTGATATGTGATGAGATCACTTGAAAAGAAAAGAGAGATTTAGGTGTTATAATGTTTCTATTTCAGGATCTCATCAGACACAGATGGTTATTGCTAAGGATCCTCTCAAAGGCAAAGCAATTTTACCAAACTCTGCAAATTCTTTTGAGAGTCTGTCTTGCTCTGATTCTGATGAAGATAGTGATTCTGATGATCCTGACATAGCTCAACTGAAGACTGCTATTGATGCATCTAAGAAGTCCAATATTGGTTCTTCTTCTCATTTCAATGATGATCCCTCTTATTACAATGCTGATGCTGAGCATTTTCGAAAGGCTGAATGGGATTTTGCATGAAGAGATGCACATACTTCTATCTCCTCAGTTGTTGGTGTGCAACATATTCACAGGGCATATGATGAACTTCAAAACCCTGATCTCAAATTACATCTCAAGGCTTCTACCATTTCTGTAAAAGGAATTCTCTCTGAACTTGCTGCTATGAAGACATCTCATACCACTTTACAGATCAAGATAGATGATTTAATGGTTAATCCACTTACTTCAGCTGAACTCATAATTGTGAAGAAAGCTGTTAGAGCTGTGGTTCAATCTCAACAAAGCATGGATACTCGATTTTCTTCCTTGGAAGATAAAGTGTCTTCAATGGCTAATAAACTGGATGCTATGTTTTCTCATCTTTCAGATCCTGATGCCAAAAAAAGGGAGAAGATAGCTGTCACAAAATGTACACCTGATTTTATTCAATTGAAAGATAAAGATACTGATGATGATGATGATGATAAGAATCCAGTTGTTAATGTTCAAATTACTTCTATTGCTCAACAACCTCAACATTCTAAAAGATCTGGTTCAGGACAAGAAAAGACTACCGGTGCTCATGAAGTTAGGCACAAGACTAATGTTGATGCTCCTGAAACTGGTGATGTTACAATCTCTAACTTAGCAGATGCTAAAGGATTATTCTCTCCTTACAGACACAAGAAAACAGGTGAAGAGATTGTTTTATATTACAAAGATAAGAGGTTTGAGCAAAAGAATGCCAGAAGTGCTCTTGGGTTGGTAACTGAAGAATTTCCTGATTTAACAACTGAAGAAGCAGTTATGCAGCAGAAGGAGTTATTAGCTCAAATTGAAGCTGAAGCAAACACCTCTAAAGGAAGAGGAAAAAGAGGTGGAAGAACTATAAGAGCCAGAGGAAGAAGAGGAAGAGGAAGAATTTTAAATTCAGGTCGAGATTCTGTAATTGATTCTGTATTTCCGAATGTTCTATTCAGAGAAGGTTTTGTTCCCGTACAAGGAAATGATGTAAAAGAAGAAGCTGAGAATGTTGAAGAAATGATCATTCCCGGGAAGAAAAAATCAACCGCTGATAATGCTCAAGTTGATATAACAAATACAAATGTGTCTCTTGAAGCAGACACAAATCCTGAAAAAAAGGGAAATCCTGATGCTGTGAATCTGAAAGCTGATTTTGATACTGATGAAAAGGTGATCAAAGTATTGGATGAATCAATTCTTGATGCACTGGAAAGAATTGACAGAAGGGAAGCTGATAAAGCTTGTAATGACTATGTGTAAAGAATTCTAAATTCAAAAAGACAGCTATGGCAAAAATCAAGAGAAAAGATTCATGATTTGTCTACAATCTATGCTCCTCTTAGCAAGAAGGATAAAAGATGGAAAGATATCTACTCATTTAGTTATCCTAAAGGATTCAAGTATACTGATTTTGTGTCAACAGGACTAGGGGATCCTACTCCAGAATAAAAGAATGTTGATAAGTCCATCAAGAAACCTTCTTGGATGGAACATAATGAAAAACTAAAGCTTCTAAAAACTCGTACGAGAGGAGGTATTGGTCATTCTGGAATGGAAACTCTGAAGTCTGATTTACTTGACACAGATACTTTGACTGACAATCTTAGTGAGAAGATTACTCCTTCACATCTTGAGAAAGTTGAATCTGTAAAGATTGTCTGCAGAAAGATAAATGATAATGATGTCAGAGAGGAGATTCTGTACTTCTTGAGAGATGGTAAAGTGAAAAGCTTTGCTCTGCAGCAACTCTTGATGAAGACTATGACAGAGTTGAAATATATTCACTATCTTCTTAGAGTTGACGACAATGTCACCAGAAACTTTTCTTCTATGATACTTGAGAGTATCTGAAAAAGAGTCATGACCAGAGAAGACAAATACAATGGTGATTATGTTCCTATGTAAAGAACTTACACTGGTCAAGAAATGAAGATGAAAAAGGGAGCTGTGGTTCTGAAAGTTTTTGTTGTGAATATGTTGTGGACTTGATGATTTCATTATCAAAACACCTTAGTAGATTTAACTTAGTGAAAAATGTAGCACTCGACGGATAAGGAATATAGTCCCGACGGATGACTCAATATAGTCCCGACAGATGATAATTTGTTATCCATCGAATGAGTAGCTTATGTAATAATAAGTCATGAAGCACATTTCTGCATACACCTTGTTTAGATTCTGTAGTAGCATATAAGTCATGTTAACTTTAATTAGATATGCAGAATAGGTTGATTAATTGTACATAGATGATGTCTTGTAATTCTGCATAAATAAAATGAAGTCAAGTGCCAAATAGCTACCCGACGGATAATCAACAATGCCACTCGACGGATGATCAACAAGGCAACCCGACGGATGATCATGTACCCGGCGGATAATCAATTCAAACATCTGTTGACAGTGACAACACAGTCACATGCGTCGAGTGTATGCAAAAGGTATGTGGAAGCCTATTCAACTGGGCTTTTGAGAACAAAGAAGCATTGCCATTTCCATGCTATTATGAAGATATTCAAAGATGCTGGAATAGAGTAATGAAGCAGCATAGTATTAGACTTGATAGGTTTTGTTTTATTATCTTGTCTTATTACTGTGTAATCTTGGTAATATATAAACCAAGAGTAGCAATTAGAACAACAAGGAGACTAAGCAAGTAAATTCTCAGAGAAACATTTGTAAGCTGTATTCTTAGCATTTCTCTGTAAGTTAAGTTGTTCTCATTTGTAAGCAGTTGTGAGCTACTCAAGCTTCACAGAGTTCTCTCGATATATTTATATATCTCTGGTGGATACTTTCTAATCCATCAGAAAGTTTTAAAGACTTGTGTTTTTATTACTTTGTGTTTTAATTCATATTTAACTTGTTATTCCGCAGTTTGTAAATCAAAACACTGTCATATATATCTTAAGTTAGAACATTTCATATTTCTGAAAAAGGTTCAAGAATTCCATTCAACCCCCCCTTCTGTAATTCTTGTTGCATTTTTAGGGACTAACAATTGGTATTGGAGAAAGCTCTTAAAGAATAAAGAGTTTAAAGATCACAAAAACAATAAGATGAAGAAGAAGGATGTTGGAGTCAAGATTACTTTTTTGGATAAAGACAATTACCATCACTGGAAGGTAAAGATGCATCTTCATTTAATTTCTCAAGATGAGGCCTATATAGATTGCATAGTGAGAGGCCCTCATGTACCAATGAGAGCTGCAACTGGAAATGAGCCATCAGTTCCCAAGCCAAGGAATGAATGGTCGGATCCTGATATTGAACAAGTCAGGAAGTATAAGAAGGCCATGAATATTCTCTTTAATGGAGTTGATGGTGACATGTTTGACAATATCATCAATTGCAAAACTGCCAAGGAAGTTTGGGATACAATACAGATCATTTATGATGGCACTGAACAAGTTAGGGAAAGTAAGATACAGCTGCTAATTCAGCAATATGAGCACTTTCATAGTGAAGATAGTGAGTCTCTCACTAACATTTTTAGTATATTTCAAAAACTACTAAATGCTCTGAAGTTGCATGGAAGAGTCTATCAGACAAAAGACTCCAATCTTAAGTTCCTTAGATCTCTTCCAAAGGAATGGAAACCAATGACAGTCTCATTGAGAAACTCTCAAGATTACAAGGAGTTTACTTTGGAGAGACTGTATGGCATCCTGAAAACTTATGAGCTTGAAATAGAGCAAGATGAGAGGATGGAGAGAGGAAAGAAGAAAGGAGGGTCCATTGCACTAGTTGCTGAGTTAGAGAAAGAGAAAGAAGTGAAGATAGAAGTTGTTAAGTCTACTTCAAAGGTCTGTGAAAATAAGGGCAAGGGACTGGTAGCAGAAAATGAAGATTCTTTGAGCCAAGATGACATGGAGGATATTAATGAACATCTAGCATTTCTTTCCAGAAGATTTGCCAAGCTCAAGTTCAAGAAGAACTTTGGAGCAGCTAAGCCAAATAGAAATATGATGGATAAATCAAAATTCAAATGTTTCAAATGTGGCTTGGCAGGGCACTTTGCCAATGAGTGTAGAAAGTCAGATTCCAGCCAGAAGAAGTTTGAGCCTGTGGATTATAAACACAAATATTTTGAGTTGCTCAAATAAAAGGAAAGTGGTCTGGATGAGGATGAGGATGTCAGCTATGTCAATCTAGCCCTAATGGCCAAGTCTGATGAAACAGAGACAAGTTCTTCAAGTAATCAGGTAATCACCACTAATCTTGCATATTTATCTAAAGCTGAGTGTAATGATGCAATAAATGACATGTCTATAGAATTATATCATTTGCGTGTTACACTTAAGTCTCTTACTAAGGAAAATGCTAAAATCAAAGAAAACAATTTATTTTTAAGTGAGAGGAATAATGTGCTAGAATCTCAGTTTATTGAATTTGAAAAATTTAGAATTGAATGTAAAATTGCTAAGGATGAACTAACCGAGTCCTTGAAGAAAGAAGAGATCTTGAAGAAGCAGCTTGAACGAGAACAAGAGGTGATTAAGGCATGGAAAACATCTAGAGATGTTCATGCTCAAATCACCAAAGTTCAAGGTATTGAGTTCTTTTGTGATGCAGCCTGGAAGAAGAATAAGGAGAAGCTGGAATCCAATTTGGTTGAAGGATTGCTAACAGATGTGGACTCGACGGATAATGAGAGTCATCCGTCGGATAATCAAAAGGATTATCCGTCGAGTGACATAAATCCTCATCCGTCGGCTGTAAGAAAACCTATGAGTAAAGCCAAACTTGCCAAGTTAAATGAAAAATATGGATCAGTTTCCAAAACCTTCATTACAGGAGAATCTAGTCAAGTGAAGAAGGAAAAGAAAGTGAATGTTGGTTATCTGTCTATCAAGCAATTGAATGACAGACTAGAAAAGATTGAGGTTAAAACAGAGGCTAAAAGGAAAAACAGTAGAAATTATAAAGTAGGGATTAACAAGCATAACAACTACACACCTGATAAGTATGCTCCAAGAAAAATCTGTGTTAAGTGTGGTAGTGTAAATCATCTGTCTGTTAATTACAAAACTGCCATGCCTACTTCCATATTTGTGCCACCTCCTTTTCCCAACATGAATGCCATGCCTTCTATGCCTATAAATGCTATGTCTAAACAGAATATGAATGCATAATTTGCTAATATGCCATTTGCACCTAATCCTTATTATGCTGCATTTAGTATGCCTCAAATACCATTTAGCATGCCTTACTGGAATAACATGTTTACTAATAACATGCCATTTCCTGTTAATCAAAATGTGCATGATAATTCTGTTGCAATGAATGGTTTAAAAGGTCCAACTCAAATGACTAAGGATGAATCTGATATCCCCAAGTCAAATGAGATCAAACCTAAGAAACCGAAAAAGAAAGCTAACAAGGCAGGACCCAAGGAAACTTGGGTACCAAAATCAACTTGATTTGATTTTAATGTGTGCAGGGAAACAGAAAGAATCTATGGTACTTGGATAATGGTTGTTCAAGACACATGACTGGTGATTCTACCCTGCTCACAGAGTTCAAGAAGAGAGCTGGCCCAAGTATTACTTTTGGAGATGACAACAAGGGTTATACTGTGGGATATGGCTTGATTTCTAAAGACAGTGTCATCATTGAGGAGGTTGCTTTGGTGGATGGTCTCAAGCATAATTTGTTGAGTATCAGCCAGCTGTGTGATAAAGGCAATTCAGTAACTTTCACCTCAGAAGCATGTGTTGTGACAAACAAGAGAAGCAACAAAGTGGTTCTCACTGGTGTGAGAAAAGGGAATGTGTACTTAGCTGACTTCAACTCATCAAATGCAGAATCTGTTACTTGTCTTCTCAGTAAAGCAAGTCAAGATGAAAGTTGGCTAGGCACAAGAAGTTATCCCATCTAAACTTCAAGACCATGAATGAACTTGTAAAGAAAGAACTGGTTAGAGGCATTCCTCAAGTGGAGTTTTCAAAGGATGGACTGTGTGATGCTTGCCAAAAGGGAAAGCAAATTAAAGCATCATTCAAAAAGAAGCTTGACTCAACAATTGAAGAACCTTTACAACTGCTACACATGGATTTGTTTGGACCAGTCAATGTGTTGTCAGTCTCAAGGAAAAGATTTTGCCTAGTAATTGTAGATGATTTCTCAAAGTTCTCTTGGACATATTTCCTTAAGTCCAAAGATGAGGCTAGTGAAATCATCATCAATCACATAAGGCAAGTCAACAATCATACTGATTTCAAAGTTAGAAGAATCAGGAGTGACAATGGAACTGAGTTCAAGAATTCTGTCATGAGAGCATTTTATGAAGAAAATGGGATTTTGCATGAGTTTTTAGCAGCAAGAATTCCACAACAAAATGGAGTAGTAGAAAGAAAGACCTGATCACTTATTGAAGCTATAAGGACAATGCTTGAAGAATCTAAGTTATCAACATATTTCTGGGCTGAAGCTGTGAATACTACATGCTACACTCAGAATATTTCTCTGGTTAATCAAGCAAAATGCATGACTCCCTATCAATTATTCAAGAACAAGAAGCCAACTCTAAATTTTCTTCATGTCTTTGGCTGCAAATGTTATATCTTGAGAAATCAAACTGATCAGAATGGGAAGTTTGATGCTAAAGCAGATGAAGGAATTTTTGTTGGATATGTTGTTGGTAAAGCATATAGAGTCTACAATCTAAGAACCAATATTGTTGTGAAATCAATACATGTCGTGTTTGATGATAAAAAGATTGAAGGACTGCAAGATGAAGATTACTATGAGAGCCTCAAATTTGACAATGTGGAGATGGTTAGTGATGACAGTGATGATGAAAGTGATCAAGAAACAGTATCAAAGGATAATGCAGAAAATCTACTACCAATGAAGCAATAAATTCAACATATGTCGAGTTGCAAAATGCTTCATCCGTCGGGAGACAACCAGCTTCATCCGCCGGTACTCAAAATTCACCATCCGTTGGGTCATCAAAAGAAGCTGAAAGTCAGAATAGATCACTTACAGAAAGTTCCCCTTTCACAAAACAAAGATTTATAAACTCAGGGGGAGTTTCTAATAATCAAAACTCAATCACACATAAAGACAACAATGAGGCCTCTTCATCTAGAGCTAATCTACCTCAACAAAGGAAATGGACAAAGGATCACCCCTTTGAGCTCATCATTGGTGATGTATGTTCTAGAGTTCAAACAAGGAGAGCAACTCAAGAAGAATGTCTATATAGCAGCTTCCTCTCTAAGGAAGAACGAAAGAAGGTAGAAGAAGCTTTGTTGGATCCTGATTGAATTTTAGCTATGCAGGAGGAGCTAAACCAATTTGAAAGGAATAAGGTATGGAAGCTGGTGCCCAAGCCTAAAGGGAAGAATCCAATAGACACCAAATGGGTATTCAGAAACAAGATGGATGAAAATAGCATAGTAGTCAGGAATAAAGCAAGATTGGTTGCTAAGGGCTATTGTCAACAAGAAGGAATAGATTTTGATGAAACCTTTGCTCCTGTTGCAAGACTTGAAGCCATAAGAATCTTCTTAGCCTATGCAGCCCATGCCAATTTCAAGGTCTATCAAATGGATGTCAAAAGTGCCTTTCTGAATGGAGATTTGGAGGAGGAAGTCTATGTCAGTCAACCTCCTGGTTTTGAAGATCCAAATTTTCCAGAATACGTCTATTATCTTTTAAAAGCACTTTATGGACTGAAGCAAAGACCTAGAGCCTGGTATGACACTTTGTCAAAGTTTCTTTTAGAGAATCACTTCACTAGAGGTACTATAGACAGAAATTTATTCTTTAGAAATGTTAATGGCTCTAGTATACTTGTTCAAATTTATGTAGATGACATTATTTTTGGCTCTACAGATGAAAAACTTTGCAAAAAGTTTGCTAAATTGATGCAAAGTAAGTATGAAATGAGCATGATGGGAGAACTAACTTACTTTCTTGGTTTGCAAGTTAAGCAAGTTAGTGATGGAATATTCATTAGTCAAACTAAATACATTTATGATCTTTTAAAGAAGTTTGATCTAATGGATTGCACATCTTCAAAAACTCCCATGGCCACTACAACTAAGCTTGAATTAAACACTACTGAAAAGTCTGTGGATATTTCAAGTTATAGGGGCATGGTTGGCTCACTTCTGTACTTAACAGCTAGTAGGCCAGATATAATGTTTGCTACATATCTTTGTGCTAGATTTCAAGCTGATCCTAGAGAATCTCACTTAGTAGCTATTAAGAAATTTTCAGATATCTCAAGGGAACACCAAAACTTGGCATTTGGTACCCTAGGGATTCTGGTTTTGATCTAACTGGTTATTAAGATGTAGACTATCAGGTTGTAGAATTGATAGAAAAAGTACAACAGGAACCTGTCAATTTCTAGGAAACAAGCTTGTGTCCTGATTCAGTAAAAAGTAAAATTCTGGTTCTACTTCTACAGCTGAAGCTGAGTATATTGCTGCTGGCAGTTGCTATGCACAGATTTTATGGATGAGAAACCAATTGCTAGACTATGGTCTGCAAGTGGAAAGAATTCCCAATTTCTGTAATAATACAAGTGCTATTTCCATCACTGAAAATCCAGTACAACATTCAAGAACAAAGCACATAGACATCAAGTATCACTTCATAAGGGAACATGTAATGAATGGTACTGTGGAACTACATTTTGTTCCAAGTGAAAAGCAGCTCGCAGATATTTTTACCAAGCCACTAGATGAATCCACCTTTTCAAGGTTGGTAAGTGAGTTAGGTATGTTAAATTACTCTTGAATTCTTTTTAATAATTTGCAAGTTATAATGCAACCAGAAATTTAATTGATTTTTCAGTCTTGGATGAAATTTTGGCTAAGTCAAAATTTACATCTCGACGGATGATCATTATCCATCGAGTTTGATCATCCGTCGGTATACTATTTGTTAATAAAATTAATTATTTTTCTGGAATATTTTATGACTCGACGGATAACTATTTATCCTCATCCGTCGAATTGTCTTATTTTTAGACGTTGATTCTCTGAACATTATCCATCGAGTATACTTACAGTTTGTAAGTATAACATAATGGATAATTGATGGAATTTTTACAGTTTATTTTTAAATGGCTATTTTGGGCAATTCTTATTGGTCACTTTATTTTACTTTATTATTTTTGACAGTTATTTTTGAGAGAATATTAAAGCATAGTTCATTTTTATTGCTTCTCTTTTATCATTCTCAAATCATCTGCTCTAACTTCTCTCTTTCTCAAAAGCACTTACTCTCTCTCTCTCTACAAGTTTTTACTCTCTAACAATGGCACCAGTTGTCAAGATAATGTCTCAAACTGGATTTATCTATGAGAAGAACAACTTCACTGCTCTTGTGAACAAAGGGATTTAACAGTCTAGTGACTACCACAAGATTATGGATTTTGTGAAGAACTGCAAACTCAAATATGCCATGCTGGAATCACCCACAATATACTGTGAAGTTGTTGAAGAGATGTGGACGACTGCAACATACAACTCAGCTGATAAGACTATCACTTTCACTATTAAAGGTAAGGAATTATGTATTAATAGTGACATTGTTAAAGCATATTTCAAAATTCCTGATAATATTATAACTTCACCACACACAGACACTGATATTGTTAATATACTTAACTCCATGGGCTATGCACTCTCTACTTCTTAGTTAAGTGAAATTAGGAGGTTGGGTCTTAGGAAGGAATGGAGTTATCTATGTGATGTAGTTACTATGGTATTCTCTGGTAAAATCAGTAATTTTGATTCTGTCAATATCTCTATGCTTAACATGCTTTACATGCTAGTTATTGATAAATTTTTCAACTTTAGTGATCTTGTCATATTTGAGTTGGGGTTTAAGTT
The DNA here is from genome assembly GCF_009905375.1 of Apium graveolens. Classification (NCBI taxonomy): domain Eukaryota; kingdom Viridiplantae; phylum Streptophyta; class Magnoliopsida; order Apiales; family Apiaceae; genus Apium; species Apium graveolens. The sequence continues at coordinate 59,259,059 of NC_133650.1, forward strand.
AGGGGAGTTAAATAAGAGGGGTAAAAATGTTTCCTATGCTAGATTTTTAATGATGCTTGCTAACCACCTCTCTGAGGATATTGTGCTTGAGAACCCAACCAATAAATTAGATTGTTGGGTTCAAGAAAGGAGAATCATTGCAAATTTGAACAGGACAAACCATCACAAAGAGGTGCCACTCTTCCATTATCATGTTATGGAGGCACCTCAGGTAAGTGAGGTAAGTTAATCCGTATCTATTCTTCCAGTCTCACACACTTCTTTGCATTCCAGTGCAACTATGGCAACTGTGTCATTGACCCAACAGTTGCCTACCCAAGCTGCCAAATCCAAAAGTTCAAAAACCAAGACAAAGAAAGCCCCCTCTGGTGTCTCTCAAAAGATGTCAGTTGTAAAATCCACTAAACCAAAAGAGGGGAGTGTGAAGGTGGGTAAGAAAGGTGAGGGACAGGGTGAACATCAAAGAAACCCTAAGGATAAGGTTGGAGAGGTGAGTGTTTCCCAGCCTAGCCACACTGCAGTTTCCCAACAAACTGCAGTGTTTAATAAGGATATAAGCTCATTGCTAGTTGCATCCTCCCAAAAGGATGTGACTATTGAACAAAGCTCTCAACCAAGAGCACAGGACAAAAGGGTAAGGGACACAAGCTCACCACAAACCTATACTAGAGAGAAAAAACCAAAGACCCTTGGGGATACACAGGGCTCACACACTGTGCAAACTGGTGCTAAAGACACAGTCACTGCACCTTCTCAAATTCAGTTTGATGTGGCTCCAACAAATGTGGAGTCACAGCCAAAATCTCTAACAATTGAAGCCCCTGAAACACCAAACTCTCCCACACACTCCTTGGATGTTGACATGATAAACACATCACTTCCAAATTCTCCATCTTTAACTCTCTTGGAGAAACCAAAAATTCAATCAAGTGAGCATCATCTTTTAGATGATTTGTTGGCTCACTTGCCATTCCTTTCTGAAACTGTTGAGACATCTGTGCCAAAAATCTCATCAATCTGCACAGAGTCCACAATAGTTTCCACTCCAAACACATTCATTTCTACTCACTCGATGGATATTATTCATCCGTCGAGTAGTGATTGTATCCCGATGGATAAGCTTAACAGCAGTTATCCGTCGGATAGTCAACCCACTAACCCGACGGATATCCCTTATCCGTCGAGTGTCTCTGCACAGCTTCAAATTTTATCAATTATCACACGTGCGGAAGACTTAGTGGTAGTGCAATCACTTCTAGGATTGAGGGAAGGGAGTGAAATGAGTGAGAGTCTGGGTTGCTCCCAGGAAAAAAGGAGAGGAAAGGAGTGAACAAATGCAATCTGGTTCTTCAGGATTGGAAAAAGTGAGTATGAGGAGTCCTACCTTAGATGGTGAGGGTGAGGGTGGGGAGCCAAGGTGAGACCTTGATGCAATAAAAGAGAGATCAAGAGAGAAATGCAGGTACAGGAGTGACAAGGGTGGAAACCATTGCAAGTAAGTCAATGAGTGTCAATGATACAGAAAGGAAAAGGCTATTTCAGCAAGAATATCAAGTTGTTATAGATTCCATTTCCCTAGATGCTGAGGCATTTACTCACCCGGTGACAGCTTACCAAACTCTAGCTATAGAGGGCAATGAGGAGGCTGAAAGATTGCTGAATTTGGTGCATACAACACAATCTTTACAAAGAGCAAAGGATGCAATCACTGTTATGCCTTCCAATATTGGCAGTGATTTGGAACTGGATGAGACTTCTTTTGGGGATGATGGTGGTGATGATGAGGAAGGTAGCATGAACATAGGGAGAGATGCAGATACTCCTGCCTGGATGCTCACAAAAGAATGCTCCTACTCACATCTCCAATCAACACTTTTCAAGCTGATTCATGACACTCAAGCAACCATTCAGGCATCTTCCAATGCTAGCACAAAGCAACTACTCAAAGCACATCTTGAAGCACTCCAGATACATAAGATTCAAGCCCTCCAACACAGTCATAGTGTGGATGCCATCAAGCAGGAAATTTCTGAAGTCAAGCAGGATGTTATAGAAAGGATGGATGCTAGACTCCCTGCAACCACCATGACTGAAATTGCTCACAAACTATGAAAGGAGGCTGATCTAAACATGAAAGTTGAGGCCATGGACTCAAGACTATCTGCTGTAGAGAAGTCAATGGCCAAGATACTAGACAATCAAGAAGCTCAAACTGTATTACTCCAACAACTGGTGGTAGCTCAACTCCCTCCCACACAACTTGATGATAACAAAAAGGGGGAGAAAGGATCAAGTGAGGGGGAGAAACAGCTTAACATTCAAGTCAGTAAAGTAATTGTTGCTGCAATTACTTTCACCAAGCCATCAACAACAAAAAGTATTGATCTCATAAATGAAGCAGTAGCCACATTGAGAGCAGCTGAGAGGAAGCAGTTGAGTCCAATCAACTGGGAGAAAATTGATGAGCATATACAAAAGAGATTTGGGTTAGTAAAGAAGCCAGAAAAATCATCCATTCATCACTCTCAGGTCAGGCAAATATCTGTGAATGAAATGAGCATGAAGAATCTGGAAAGAGGACAACCATCCTGCATCAAAGCTCCAAAGGCTAAGCTAATTTTGAAGCCAAGGGTGAACTATCCAAAATCTTTACTAAAGAACCCCTTGGACACAGTGTATGAGACACCAAAGCCTGATGAAAAGAAGTTGTTGGCCAGGTCTATAGCATTCTATAAGGATCCAACTGATTCAGCATTGAAAAGAAGAATTGCTAAAGTTTTCAAGAATGGTAAGGAAATTTGTGTGGTGGTTGGACACCCTCAATTTGTTGAAGCAAAGAGAGAAGAAAAGGCAAGATTGAAGCAAGAAAAGAAGCAAGCTACTCTAGATGCTAAAAAGGCCAAACAAAAGAAGGAGCGAGCTGCTATCTTGGCCAAGCTACAAGCTGTGAAACCTACACAACAAGTTTCTGCACAACCATCTGAAACAGTTGAATCTCAAGATCAAGTAATACAAAATGAACCTCCACAGACAAAGAAGCCAAGGTACAAGCAAAGAATAAAGAGAAAGCTGGACTTCAGTGATGAGGAGATGGAAGGATATTTTCCCAAAGATCTATATCTACAACAACTCAAACATCCATGCCCTCTGTGGCACATGAAGAATTCAAGATAGATCCATCCAAGAATTTTCATGGTGAACCTATCATTCCAAAGGATGAGCCAATAGACTGGATAATCTACCAATACCTGAACTCAATCTACCTCAATTCATGAAGCCAAAGAAGACAAAGACAAGAGCAGTCAAGAAAGTGAAGCCATCAACTCTCAGATCCAAATCTCTAACCAAAGCTCAAACCAAAGTCAACAAGGGAGACATCATGTACATCTGTGACATCAAGGAATTCTCAGACTTAAATCTCTATCTAGATGAATTGGAAGAAGTTAGAGGGATTGATGTTTACAGGAATCTGCCTGAAAGGTTAGTATTCAAGTACAAGGGAGGAAAAGAGATACAGTGGCCACTTCACAGGATCCTTCAAGAAAGCCAATCTGTGTTGATAAAGGTTTATTCATCCTTCAAGAAGAACTTTGGATTTAATGTGACAGCTAGAAGACTTGTTCTAAAGAAGATTGAAGAACTGAGGAGTATTAGAGCCAAAGATGCACTCCCAAAGACTCTAACTATTCCTTACAAAGGGAGTAGAGTGCATCTAAGGCCCTACTGGATGATGGAATTCATGGATGATAAAGGAGTTAGAAGATTCTTCAGATTAGAAGACCAATTGAGCATCTCTAGCAATGAGACTCTTTTAGAAATGCAAGAAATGCTAAATCTCTCAGAATTTGATGAACTGGAATTCCACAGACAGCTCCAAAATCAGATAGAAGAAAATAACAGAAAGCTTGGAAAGAGATCCAGATCTTCAAGGAAATAGATTAATCTGCTCAGGCTAGAGGAGCACCTTGAAAATGACTATGAGCAAATCTTTGTACATTTTCATAATTGAAGCACTTTACAGTTTTATCTACTTCCATTTAAATTTTTATTTTTAGGGTATTTTGTTATCATCAAGTTTCTCTTAATTTATGGCTACAATTCTAGTGGGCATAAATTGGGGGATATTGTTGTGAATATGTTGTGAACTTGATGATTTCATTATCAAAACACCTTAGTAGATTTAACTTAAAGAAAAATGTAGTACTCGACGGATAAGGAATATAGTCCCGACGGATGACTCAATATAGTCCCGACGGATGATAATTTGTTATCCATCAAGTGAGTAGCTTATGTAATAATAAGTCATGAAGCACATTTCTGCATACACCTTGTTTAGATTCTGTAGTAGCATATAAATCATGTTGACTATAATTAGATATGCAGAATAGGTTGATTAATTGTACATAGATGATGTCTTGTAATTCTGCATAAATAAAATGAAGTCAAGTGCCAAATAGCTACCCGACGGATAATCAACAATGCCACTCAACAGATGATCAACAAGGCAACCCGACGGATGATCATGTACCCGACGGACAATCAATTCAAACATTTGTTGACAGTGACAACACAGTCACATGCGTCGAGTGTATGCAAAAGGAATGTGGATGCCTATTCAACTGGGTTTTTGAGAACAAAGAAGCATTATCATTTCCATGCTATTATGAAGATATTCAAAGATGCTGGAATAGAGTAATGAAGCAGCATAGTATTAGACTTGATAGGTTTTATTTTATTATCTTATCTTATTACTGTGTAATCTTGGTAATATATAAACCAAGAGTAGCAATTAGAACAACAAGAAGACTAAGCAAGTAAATTCTGAGAGAAACAATTGTAAGCTGCATTCTTAGCATTTCTCTGTAAGTTTAGTTGTTCTCATTTGTAAGCAGTTGTGAGCTACTCAAGCTTCACATAGTTCTCTCGATATATTTATATATCTCTGGTGGATACTGTCTAATCCACCAGAAAGTTTTAAAAACTTTTGTTTTTATTACTTTGTGTTTTGATTCATATTTAACTTATTATTCCGCACTTTGCAAATCAAAACACTGTCATATATATATATATATATATATATATATATATCTTAAGTTGGAACATTTCATATTTCTGAAAAAGATTCAAGAATTTCATTCAACCCCCCTTCTGTAATTCTTGTTGCTTTATTAGGGACTAACAGTTTTTCTCAACAATCCTCAGTTATCTTTCAGTCCTGATCATGAAGATGTCAGTTTAAATTTTATGTTAATTGGTGATCTTGAAATAACTAAGAGTTCAATTTATAAATTAAGATCAGCCATTTATCAGCTTGGGGAAGATACTGAAGAAAAGAAAGAGTTGAAGAAAAAGCTTGTCAATGTCCTTCAAGACAAGGTGAAAGAAAGGTTAAACAAATTTCTGGAAACAACTGTCAGTTATGTTAGGATACTGAAGTAAACCTTATTCCTTATATATTTTCTAACTTGGTTTTGACATCATTGAGAATAGAATTTTTGCTTCATTACATTAAGTATAAATTAGGGGAGATTGTTACGTGCTGATTCTCAATGATCAGAAGAAGCTCAGGAGCTGGCTGTTATGGATGTCATCAGGATTTGATGTGCCATCGGGATTTGATGCCCATCAGTATCTGCAGAAACATCAGTATTTGAAGAGTAGTCTGTTGTGAAGATTAAGTCTGTTCCTTATTTTGAGGGATGGATATATGTTCGTTCCGAGTGATATGACTTTGTATATTCAGTTAAAGATATGTATCATTTTCTGTTAGTATTTGATAATACATATCCTAGAGTGATTTGTAGCAGCTGTGTATTATATAATCACATTTTAGGTCATCACATAGTGATTAACTCGAGCATTGTACGACTTAGCAGCTCTCAAGAACATCAGTATTTCTTGAGAGAGTTTGTAACAGTTTTTATCAGAAATATAAAGAAATGTTATATTTTTATACTTGTTCGAAACATTTATACAATTGTATTCGACCCCCCTTAAACACTTATATCTTTACTGGGCAACATAACATATTATATAAAATTTTCCAACCTATTTACAAAAGATGAAGTTAAGTAACGTCCATTATCGATCCTTTGATAAATCCAACCTCAATCATTGTGTATATTTAACTTTTTGTAACCCAAAAAAAATAAAAATAAGTAAAAAATTTTGTAACTAAAAGTGAGTATATATTAAAACAGACAAAAGGCCCTTACAAATATATAGGATTGGGCTCGGAGAGACATGACAAATTTATTAACATAACTGGGCTTACACCACAACCAGCATCTCCATTCCAAATCCAAAATTGGCTTATCAGACAATGTTGAAAATTTAAATTCGTTTTAAAAAGCTTGATTATATGGTAAACACCTGGAGGCCGAAATAAAGGAGCTGTGAAGCTAGTACATGGCAGCCGCTTTTCAAAAAAAAAAAAAAAAGAGACCCGATTGACAACTACGACCTAACAAAATTACGGTTCTCGGGACATAAAAACATAGACGACCTAACAAAATTACGGTTCTCGGGACATAAAAACATAGACAGTAGTTTTTCTTATAACTAGGACATTCACCCAATTAACTAGGACATCATTAAAAAAATTATAGCTAAACTAAGTAACTTGCAAAATAACAACATCAACAAAAAGATTTTGCTAGCTAAACTAAGTACTGAATAATCTTAAACACAGGTTAATTACTAAAAATAATTAAAAAAACTAACCCTGAATAAATAATTAAAGAAAAACTAACCTTGAATATATCAGAAATAAATCCTATATCTTGATTTTTTTGAATGTCAAAGAAACTGAGTTGAAGAAGAAAATGAATGGGAATTGTATTTTGAAAAAAGGCTCTGAAGGTAGAGAAGAACCGAGAAGGGCTGCATTTACTATGGGGTTGGTTGATATATTTACTTTACATTTACTAAGACAATAACGATATTCATAACTTTAACCGATCTATTTTGTTATAAATTAATAATGGATTACTAAGGGAACAAAATTATTCGTTCCTTCCTTTGCTAGCCTGTGCTATTCTGTTAGCAAACGTAGACCATTTGTTACTAATCCCTTACTAGCCAAGCTTGTGCTAGTAATATTCGGTTAGCAAATATTGATGGTAATTTGTTAGTAATTTCGTTGGCAGGTTTGCGCGGCTTTTTTGTGTCTATTTTGTCAACAAAACTTTCCATAGGTAAATTTTCTATTATCGTTCCGCTAGATATTGATGACTAATGTATTGACTTTTTAGCATTTAGGTTTTGGTTGACAATTTGTTAGTAGCTTATAACAAACTGATTTTTGTTGGTAAGTTCGGTTGACATTATTAGAAATTCTTGTATTGCATAGTTCCGTTACCATGCAGATGATGGAAGAAAAAAGAAAGAAGATAAGATTTATGCACTTTTGTGTATAATTTTTTTATTAAGTTTTTAAAAAGAGTAACTCTCCCCTAATTCTCATGTGTTGAAAGCAGCTAGAGGGCACGGGTCTAGTTTTATCTGGTCGGGTATATGGACAGCTAAGGAGGACTGTAAGGGGTAGGGGTGGGTTTTGGGTAATGGGAACAACATTACAGTTACTAAAGATCCTTGGTTACGGAAGAAAGCAGATTTTTGTGTCGATCAAAGCCCGTTTTATGACGGGAGGAATGAAGTTGTGTCAAGTTTTTTTCTCAGTGCTCAAAAGAAGTGGAATACGAATCTTGTCAAAGAACAGTTTCTTAATGACGATGCAGATGCAATCCTTGCATTACATATCCCTCAACCTGATAATGAAGACAAGATTGCATGGACGGAATCGAATAATGGAGTATACAATGCCAAATCAGGGTATCATTACTGGCATAGACTGAACCTTAGTCATGTAGAATTACCCCCTAGTGTAGGGTGGAAGAAAGTTAGGCATTGAAGACTTCCTCATAAAGTGAAAGTATTTATTTGGCATTTCTGTCCTGATGTCATTCCAGTCAGGAAAAGATTGAGTTCCAGAGGTATTCGTATACCAGTAAGATGTCCAATGTGTTTGGTTGATATAGAACATATGTCACATCTGTTATTTGATTGTGAATTTGCTGTTGGCTGCTGGGAACATGTAGACATGTTTTTCGATTGGAACGAAAGTAGAAAATGCCAGTGAGTGGCTTCTGTGCAAAATCAGTACTGCATCTACGGAGTTAGTCTCAAAAATTTGCATCACTTTGTGGGGTATTTGGCGCTGAAGGAACAAGAAGGTGTGGGATGGAAAGGTTGTGTCGCCTGAGTTTGCTATGGAAAGCAGCTTTCAAATGTACGCAGAAGTGGATCACTGCCAGGAAAAGACAGGTAATTACTCCCTCTGTAGTGAACAGTACAGCTCTAAAGAGAGTGGAGAATAGATGGCAACCTCCTGATATAGGCGTGTTAAAAATTAATGTGAATGCCTCGGTTTTCCCGGGTGCTCAGACTTCCTCTGTAGGTAATTTTGCGAGAATATCTGGGGTCATTTGTTGCAGGTAAGAAGACACTTAGTTTCCCTGCGGTAGAGTCTGTTTTTGAAGCAGAGGCTACTGGGGTTCGAGAGGCCTTATCTTGGGTGAAAGAGCTGCAACTTCATGAGGCTCAGGTGGTGGTGGCAACAGACTCTTTGCTCACTGTCATAGCTATCAAAAGAGATGTTTCAAATTTTTTGGAGGTGGGTGAGGTGATTGAGGACTGCAAGCAGGAGCTCATTACTATGTCGGCGGTTGATGTTCGTTTTTTGGGAAGAATGCTAAGTGAGTAGCTCGTGATATTGCTAGAATCCCTTATAGCTAATTTAGCTAATTGTCATATTATTTTTACTTCTCCTTGTTGGAGGTTCTTTCTCTTTCCGGTTATTTGATGTTCAAAACTTTTCAAAAATAAAAGAAACTCTGGAGTAAAAAAAAAGTACAAAACATTATTATTAAATGACATGATAGGCCAGAATGTAATAATTTAATTTACGTTGTCGGTAAGGATCAGTAAGGATCAATATAATTTATTTTCATTTAGCAAATAAAATTATGGCATGTGTCATTATATAACTATTTTAGTAACCAATTTTATATTGTTAGTATTTTTCTAAATAAAATATTCTCAAAAATCAAAATTGATAGTATATTATTAATTAATTAAGAAACTTGTACATTAATCCATGACATGAATCATAAGCGACCACAGATACGAAGACTTGCTCAATATTTTAAATCTAGTTTTAATTTTCTTAATTTCCCTTGCATTTGATTTCTACACCATCCCAGATCTCTGTTTCTCTAAATAAATTACAATTTTCTTAATATTCTTAGTTTCTTTAATAACCCAACTAATTAAGGTACCTCGAAAAAAAAAATCCAAACTTCATAATTTAAAATCTGATAAAACTTTACAACTCTTCAAAAATCCGATAACTTACAATTCTTGAAATAAAATACAACTAAATTACAATCACACCAATAAACTTTAAAGAAAATCTAAGAAAATACAAAATTTCTCAAAATCTTGGAACTCGCACTCTTCTCCTTAAACAACCCATCTTAAAGAGAGAATACCTGCCGGAGGAAAACAAAGAGAACACATGACCGGCAATGAGTGAAAAGCTCAGATACGGATATAAAATAAAGCATAACTGAACAAATATTAAAAGATGACGAGGCTAAAGTACAACCAAATGTCTGAATGAAGATCAATAGAAATAATGAATGAGAAAATTAGAAAATGGATACTCAACTCACAAATCAAATCAATTATTTTTAAACAAATTAATCTTACCATTTACGCATAATATAATCACAATAATAATATAATCAAAAGAATATTGATAAAATGGAATCATACCCTTACACGTACTCTTACACATATTTCCCCACTCACAAAATAATACATAAAATAACTTACATACGAACATGGAAGACAATCTTACACTTACATGATGTCCTACATTTTCGGTAATCCAGAAATATGTAGTCATCAAAACTTACGGAGGCTTGCACAACACAAAGCAGATGCTACCCAATATCTTACAGGAGCTTGCACGGCAATAAGCACGTGCTACCCAAAAGACCAAATCATACACATACTAGCCATGGCTATACGTGTCCCACAATTTCGGCGACACGCCCATACAATTTAAGTACACAGCATAGGAGGTGTCAAGCACGAGATTATCCACTCACGACGGATGTATTACAAACTCCCAAGTCATACAAATTACATAAATAATTCAAAATAAATATTCAAAGATCACACACTCAAATATCTTAAATCTCCAAAATCATATATAAATTTATCAAAATAACCTCAAAATACTATAAAAATATTCTGAATATAAGAATAAAAATAAATTTATAAAAAGTATTTTAACTACAGCACACTAACATTAATAAATAATTAAATCAAATAATTCAACTTAAAATAATTATAAAAAATCGGGATGTTACAGTTTCCCTTTCATTTGATTTCTGCACCATCCCAAATCTCCGTTTCTCTAAACAAATTACTGATTAGAAATCGATATCTTCCCCCGACTTGCATTTTGGTGTTTAGTTTTTCCATTCAATATTTTTTTTAAAAAAAAAATCAGATGATATAATGCTTTTTATAAAATTATTTCCCTTATGTAATGTATAGCATGTAATTTTTTTTTCTCTTAATTATGTAAAGTAGGAGAGAAATATTTTACACTCCTGTCATTAATGTACCTCTTTAATTAGGAAGTGATTCTCATTAATCAATATTTATTTCGTCACAAAAAAAAGACAATGCGGGCATATAGATAAAATAATAAAGTATTAACAGTAACCTTTTACGGGCGAAGAGCCTCGATTTTGTTCATGCATTGAAGATGATAGCAAATCTTCCTTCCGGAAAAACAGAAGGGGAAAGCCCAGTCTCTTTTCCTGGCAATCCATTTCCATCCAGTAAAGCGTACGCATGATTCGACAGGATATTTGTTTCTGCAGAGCAAGCACTTAGATTTGTCCTTTTTAATGAGCTCCAATACGGTTCCTTTTTCTGTTTTTCTCGTACTATCTACGGGAATGTGAGCACAAATTGGATGTAGATCATGATACTTATCGGGACAGTCACAACGATAGCTGTACCCTAATATGTCCTCTCCGCATGCATCACAGTATACATCTCCACGGCTGGGAACAGGGTCGTGATGCAATGTAAACTTGCAATCAAAGAATTGTGGCGCCGTGGTAGAGCCGGGCCTTTTTATGTAGCATATCTTGTGAATACTGTACTTGCACTTCTCAAATGGACACTTAAAACATGGTTCTTCTTGGTCTCCTGGCATCTTACAATCATTGCAGACATATTTCTCCGGAGGTACTATATAAAATCGGAGTTTGTGCCCTTCAATGCCATGGCTTGAATGATAGTACAGGTCCCCATCATACCTTCCATATGTACTTTCCATTTTGTCCATCCTTTCAAAGTATCAAAGTAATATGATACTTGAAGGTAGTATGAATACGAAGATCTCACCGTATACAGAATTTGGGCTGCTGCTACTGAACGAGAAGCTGCAAAGATAATTTCACTGAATGTGTTTATATTGTATAAGAAGAGTTTGTTTTCTGATAAGGCTAAGTGGCTAACACATATATAGCAATTGAACTTACAGATTCTTCAATCATCAAAGTGCGTCCACATATTTTCTATCGGGGACCATTGTTCGTTGAGGAACACTTTTTTTAGATCGGTCTTTTTAATGTCTGCACAAGAGCACACAATAAGCACTAACTCCCATTAGTTTGATATATTTTCATTGGTGGAATTGTTATAAATACAGGAGGTCAAATATACCAAATTCATGGGAGTTAGTGCTTAATTGCTTATTATGTGACTTTGGGCACACATTAGAAAATTCATTTTTAGATATCATGGTTCCCCGCTGGCACCGCTGGCACCTTCAGTAAAATAATTGAAGATTGAGAAAATATATAGTGAACAGGCTGTATTATACACTGCGAGCACATGTTCTTTATCTCTCAGTGACTAAATTAATTAGTAAGACAGAGGCTGTGCATTATTCTTTTGTTTTCGTGGTGTCGATACAAGTCCGTGAAACGATTATTTTGAATATAAACTACCAACAAGCTCCTATAGAAATATATTCATCTAGATTTATAGATAAACTTTCCATCAATATACTCATCAGTCTCTATAATTTATTATCTTAGGTTTTTATCCCTCAGGTATTATAAATGTAATTTTCTACTCTTAGACTGGCCGTTTTTCACCCGATTTTTTTCTCGGTCATAGAGTAAAAAAACACGTTTTGGATACACGAGAACCGAAAATGTACGTTTTTAAACTTCAGAATTTTATGAGTACATAGATACAAATTTTAAGGCCGAAAAGGTCATTAAGCCTACTTTATTTATTGATCGGGAAATTACATGCTTCGTCGGGAACTATTTTAATGTAGTTTATTAGACTGTACTGCTCTGGCAAATTTTCAAATACAAACAAATCTAAAATTTAAATTAGAAACAATAGTATGACAATCACCATTTATAATTATAACTGTTTATGCACAATTAATCACCGAAAATTATTAATATTTATTTTTGGTAATTGAGAAAATCAGGACCGTTTCATTAGATACGAGGATCCTGGGCAGAATTTTCATGAAGATCCTAATTTATTTTTCCATAAGATTAGACTAGAATAATACAAAAAGTAATTTAAGCTAAATTTGAGGATCCAAACTCCAAAATATTCACAATTTGAAAATTTCAAGTAAGATCACGCTTTACTCTTGATTATAGCTATGAAATCATAAAAAGAAAATAAAAATATAATCATTTAATTTGCATATAACCCGTAAAATTTACTCGATACGCACCCAAAAGATAGCGATTACGAGTATTCTTAAATAAAAAATAAGTAAAGTTACAAATCCTATAAATTTCCTAATTGCCTAATTCCCCGTAAAATGTACATTTTTCTTAGTTGTAAAGTCTTTTTTAGACGGGAATGTTTTATTGTTGTGATTTGGCCACTTCTGGGCGGGAGATTTAATGGAGCATATATGCCTTTGAACATTTATTTTGTAAGTATCAATTTGTTAATTCCTAAAATCAATATACATTCTGAAGTTTTTCATCTCCCTTCTTCTTACGTCTTTTTCTTGTATGAATTAATATACTTACCCCATTACCAAATCTTGTTAATAAAGGTTAATTAGTTTAATAAGTTCATCTTTATTCAGGATATCAGAGCAAATCGCACGAATCTTGACGGTATTTTTTACGATTTCTTGATCTGGAACTACCAAGAAGATCTAGATGAACAACGATTCGATTAAATAATCAACAATTTTAGATATGACACTTCAAACAAGACGAAAAACTGTAATTGTATATGTATCTATGGAAGATCATATAAAATAATTGGAGAAATATATAGCTGATCGGAACAGGAGGTTCGAGGAACAAAATCAACAGTTTCCCGAGATGATGGCGATATTGAAAGAATTGTGAACTTAGCGAGTACATTTACACAATCAGGTACCAATTTGATAAATACTTCTCGCATTGTTAATAATGTCAATATGGCCAATCGAAATCTAGGTCAGTATTTCATAGACTTCAGAGAATTGAAGAATTGAAGGAAAAATATAAGTCAATATTTGAGGAACCCAAGGAGTTACCACCTTCTAGAGGAGTCTTTGATCACAAAATTCCTTTGGAATCTGGTGAAGGGCCTGTGAACATTAAACCTTATAGATATGCTCTTAAATAGAGGGATATCATTCAAAAATAATACTGGAAATGTTGGATAGAGAAATAATTCAGAACAACTCTAGTCCTTTTGCTTCACCTGTTGTTTTTGTGGGGAAAAAAATGGTTCCTAAAGACTTTGTATTGATTATAGGGCTTTGAATAAGAAGACTGTAAAGAATAAATTTCCAATTCCAGTAATTGATGAATTAATTGATGAGTTACAGGAGCAAAGCTTTTCAGTAAGTTGAATTTGAGGGAAGGTTATCATCAAATGAGGGTTGATGCTGAAGATGTTTATAAAACAGCATTTAAGACCCATACATGCCATTATGAGTTTCTGGTAATGCTTTTTGGCCTTACAAATGCTCTAGCCTCTTTTCAAGATTGGATGAATAATCTTTTTAACCCACTTATCAAAAAATGTGTTATAGTGTTTTTTGAAGATATTTTAGCTTACAGAAGCACTAAGGAAGATCATTGTCAGCATATGCCTTTAGTTTTTGAGCTTATACAGAAAAATAAGATGTATGCCAAGGAAAGTAAGTGTGCTTTTGTTATTAACATGATTGAATACTTGGGGCACTTTATTTTTGATAGAGGAGTTGAGACTGACCCTGTCAAAATTTCTCTCATCAACAGTTGGCCAATTCCCAGTAATGTAAAGGTGGTTAGAAGTTTTTTAGGATTGGCTGGATATTATAGAAAATTTGTGAAAAATTATGTTGTGATTAACAAGCCTCTGACTGAATTGGTAAAAAGGGTGGTTTTGAATGGTCTGAAAATGCCCAATCAGCTTTTGTCCACCTCAAAAATGCATTAACTTCTACACCAGTGCTGGTAGTTCCTGATTTCTCCAAGATCTTTATAATTGAAACTGATGCATCTCAGAAGGGGATTGGAGCAGTGTTGATGCAAGACAGTCACTACTGGAGTAGTGTTGATGCAAGAAAGTCACCGATTAGTTTTTCTTAGCGGAACCTTAGGTCCAAGATGGCAGAAATTATCAGTGTATGAGAAAAAGTTATTGGCTATAATTACTGTTGTTCAAAAATGAAAACAATATGTTTCAGGTAACCATTTTATAATCAGGACGGATCAGAAAAGCCTCAAATGGTTATTATAACAGAAAAATATCAACCCCCTTTCTGCAATTCTGGTTATCAAAGCTTATGGGGTTTGACTATGAGATAGTATACAAAAGTGGAGCAGAAAATAATATTGTTGATGCATTATCTAGGGTAACTGGTTCTGAAATCCTGTATTTGGCTATATCAGTGCTTAATTCTGACCTGTTTATTCAAATTCAGGACAACGACAAATTATATTCCAAGTTAATGACATTGATTAGTCAGTTATAGAACTCTCAGTTGGTTCCAGGGTATCAGTTTTTGGATGACTTGTTAAGAAAACATACCAAGATTGTGGTTGGTCCTAATGGCACTTTAAAAAATTACTTCTCCAGAAGCAAGGCATTCTGGTTTAGATTTGACATTAAGAAGATTAAAACAGGTGTTTGTGTGAAAAGGAATGACTAAGCAGGTGAGTAATTTTGTCAAGAATTGTTAGTCCCTAACAATGCTACAAGAATTACAGAAGGGGGGTTGAATGGAATTCTTGAAACTTTTTCACAAAGATATAAAATGTTCTGTCTTAATAATATATAACTATGTGAATTGATTTGCAAACTGCGGAATAATAACTTGGAATGAATCAATACACAAGTAATTAAAAACATAAGTCTTTAAAAACTTTCTGGTGGATTTGAATGTATCCACCAGAGATATATATTATATCAAGAGAACTCTGTGTAGCAATTAGCTCACAGCTGCTTACAAATTCGAACAACTAAAATTGCAGATAAATGCTAAGAATACAGCTCACAAATGTTTCTCTCATGGTTGCTTAGTTAATTTTTTCTATTTGCTACTTCTTGGTTTATACATAACCAAGATTACAAAGTAATAAGACAAGATAATAAAATAAAACCTATCAAGTCTAATACTATGCTGCTTCATGACTCTATTCCAGCATCTTTGAATATCTTCATAATAGCATGAAAATGGCAATGCTTTTTTGTTCTCTAAAACCCAGTTGAATAGGCTTCCACATTCCTTTTGCATACACTCGACGCATGTGACTGTGTTGTCACTGTCAACAGATGTTTGAATTCTTTATCCGTCGGGTTCATGATCATCCGCCGGGTTGCTTAGTTGATCATCCGTCGAGTGGCATTGTTGTTTATCCATCGGGTAGCAATCTGGCACTTGACTTCATTTCATTTACAGAGAATTACAAGACATCATCTTTGTACAATTAATCAACCTATTATGTATCTCTAATTAAAGTCAACATGACTTGAGTACTACTACATAATCTAAACAATGTGTATGCAGAAATGTGCTACAGACTTATTGTTACACAAGCTACTCACTCGATGGATAATAAATCATCATCCGTCGGGACTATATTGAGTCATCCGTCGGGACTATAATCCTTATCCGTTGAGTGCTACATTTTTCACTAAGTAAAATCTTCTAAGGTGTTTTGTTAATGAAATCATCAAGTTCACAACATATTCACAACAATCTCCCCCAATTTATGTCTACTGGAATTGTAGCCATAAATTAAGAGAAACTTGATGATAACAAAACACCCTAAAAATAAAATTTTAAAAGAAAGTAGATAATACTGTAAAGTGCTTCAATTAACAAAATGTACAAAGATTTTCTCATAGTCATTTTCAAGGTGCTCCTCTAGCCTGAGCAGATTTATCTGGTTCCTTAAAGGTCTGGATCTCTTTCCAAGCTTTCTGTTATTTTCTTTTATCTAATTTTGGAGCTGTCTGTGGAATTCCAGTTCATCAGATTCTGAGAGATTTAGTTTTTCTTGCATTTCCAAAAGAGTCTCATTGCTAGAGATGCTCAATTGGTCTTCTAATCTGAAAAATCTTCTAACTCCTTTGTCATCCATGAACTCCATCAGCCAGTAGGGCCTTAGATGCACTCTACTTCATGTGTAAGGAATAGTTAGAGTATTTGGGAGTGCATCTTTAGATCTAATACTCCATAGTTCTTCAATCTTCTTTAGAACCAGTCTTCTTGCAGTTACATTGAATCCAAAGTTCTTCTTGAAAGATGAATAAACTTTTATCAGCACAAATTGGCTTTCTTGAAGGATCCTGTGAAGTGTCCATTGAATCTCCTTTTCTCCCTTGTACTTGAAAACTAACCTTTCAGGTAGATTCCTGTAGGCATCAATCCCTTTCACTTCTTCTAGTTCATCTAGATAGAGATTTAGATCAGAGAATTCCTTGATGTCACATAAGCACATTTAATCTCTCTTGTTGACTTTGGATTGAGCTTTAGTTAGAGATTTGGATTTGAGAGGTGACAACTTCACTTTCTTGATTGCTCTTGACTTTGTTCTTTTTGGCTTGCTAAGGATTGGCAAATTGAAGTCAGGAATTGGTAGACTCTCCCAGTCTATTGGTTCATCCTTAGGCACAATAGGTTCACCATGAATGTTCCTGTAAGGATCCACCACTTTAATGTCTTCAAATACCACAGAGGGTTTTGATGCTTGAGTTGTAGTTGGAGTGGATTTCTTGGAAAACTGATCCTCCAATTCCTTATCAAAAAAGTCTAATTTCCTTTTGGTTTTTTTGGCCAATTCCTTGTATCTTTGAGATTTCTTTTGTTGTGGTTCAACTTGCTTCTTTGGATATTGAGATTCAGTGATTTCAGATGGCTGAGCAGGAATTTATTGTGTTGGCTTCATAGCTTGTAGCTTGGCCAAGATAGCAGCTTGCTCTTTCTTTTGCTTAGCCCTTTCGGCATCTAGAGCAGCTTGCTTCTTTTCTTGCTTTAGTCTTGCCTTTTCTTCTCTCTTTTCTTGAGAAAATTGAGGATGTCCAGCCAGCACACAAATTTCTTTACCATTTCTGAAAACTTTAGTAATCCTCATTTTTAAAGCTGAATCAGCTGGATCCTTGTAGAAGGCAATTGATCTTGACAGAAGCTTCTTCTCATCAGGCTTAGGTGTCTCATACACTGTATCCAAAGGGTTCTTTAATGATGATTTTGGATAGTTCACCCTTGGCTTCAGAATTATTTCAGCCTTTGGAGATTTGATGCAGGATGGTTGTCCTCTTTCCAGATAGTTCATGCATATTTCATTCACAGAAATTTGCCTGACTTGAGAGTGATGAATGGCTAACTGTTCTGGCTTCTTTGCTAGCCCAAACTTCTTCTGAATATCCTCATCAATCTTCTCCCAGTTGATTTACTTCAACTGCTCCTTTTCAGCTGCTCTTAAATTGGCTGCTGCTTCATTTATCAGATCAATGCTGTCTGTAACAAGTGGCTTGGTGAAAGCAATTGTAGGCACAATTACTTTATTGATTTGAATGTTAAGCTGTTTCTCCCCCTCACTTGGTCCTTTCTCCCCCTTTTTGTTATCATCAAGTTGAGTAGAGGAGAAGGTTTGTGCAGCCACCAGTTTCTGAAGCATGTCTGTCTGTTGAGCTTGATGTAGATGAGTTGCTGTAAGAGATGCTTCCATAACTGTCATCCTTGTATCCAAGGCATCTATCTTTGTGGCAAGATCAGAATTTTTCTTGAGCTGTCTCTTAATATCAAGCATTGTAGCTTCTGGAAGCTTAGAGTCCATTTTGTCAGAAATAGCCTTCTTCATCTCATCAATATCTCCTTTGATGGTGTTGACACCTCTAGCATGTTGGAAGCCTTGAATTTGTTATAGTTGTAGAGAAGCAAGATATGCTTGAAGGAGCTTCTTGGTGTTGGCCCCAACTTCTACCTAGCCTCCACTAGCTCCAACTAGCAGTACAATACACAGAATACAATCATAAAATGGGACTCGGTATCCGACAAAGTATCCTAAGCCTACCGGTGTTGAAAAGTAAAAGAAAACAACATCAACAACAACTACGGGCTCCACCGGATGTCCCTCCTGATCATCAACATCTAACTATCCAAGATCTCTCTCAATACTGATAACATCCAGCGAATGATCTTATGCACCCTCCGGGCCTCAACATCTGCATCACTAGTGGACGGTCCCTCGTCCAATCTCCTTCGGGCAACCTGCTCCACCATCTGAATACGAACCCTCCACTCATCCTTTAATATTGATGTCTGCTTCCTAGATTCACGAGCCAGTCTATCCACTAATGCTCCTAAGACAGGAATACGGAAGTACTCAAAGTCTCGATCCTGGGCTATCTTGCCTCAAATCTGGGTAGGTACAGTCCTAGCAGGCATAACATGCTCTCACTCAGGGGATGGAATCTCTGGAATGGGTCTCATGGGAGACACCTGCATAGGGCCTCACTGTTCTCTAATGGATCCTCCTCAGGGTCTGAGATAACATACAAGGGCTCTACTGAAGGGGGTGGAATAAAGTCCACTAGGGAACCAGGAAAACTATGCTCTGAATCTAATCGCTACCACTACTAGAGTCCTGAGATAAAACAAAAACAACAGCCAATAAATAGAATTAGGGTTAAATAAGACTTCGATTGACTCCACACCCTAACTCTAGTTGTTACCTTGACCTAGTCACTTTACTTAGACTATACCTAATAGTCTAACTCAACTCTATCTGAGTCAAACACTCTCGCGATATATATATATACACCCAAAATACCCTTTTATCCTAACTTGTCTCAGGGACTAGATCCTGTAGCTCTGATACCAACCTGTGGCGCCCTCAATCTCGGGGTTAGGAAATGAGGAGCCACATACCATTAAACTAAAATAACAACAGAAGATATAATAAACCCTGATTAAGCACTAACAGGATCTAAACAGGATTAAGTATTAGACAAGATTACAACTACCAGTCAGAATAAATATATTACAAGCCAAAATAATAATAAATTTAAATTTATTCAATTCCGACATGGAACCGACATATAACCCATTGTATATGAACCAACTAGAAAAGCCCTTCCAACTATCTCTCTTTCTCACACACACATCAGCTACCTGCTCTGGCATCTGGAAACCTACGACACGGTAGGGACTACCAGGAATGCTCTTGCGAGCAATGTGCCTAAGTCTGACCATCTTCTTTCTTAACTGGCATGGTTAGATCAAAGCAAATATATGAGCAAAGAAGCTCATCAAGTAACTATATAAACAGTTCTATAATTCAATACCATTTAGCAATAGCAGTATCTGAGGCATTCTACTTTAAAAATTCTAGGTGGCAGATTTCTATCACTGACTATCTAAGGGTTATGAAGAAAAAATTGGGCTTTCAGGAATCAAGGCTCAGGATAGGGTGAAAGCCGACATTCATCACAAATCATTAGCAAGACTTTAAAATGTTCCTCAACAGAAGGAAACTATAAATCAAACTTTGAAACTTATCATCAATGTAAAGTGACGGGGTTCACATCATTACAACCAAAATAAAGACTTGATTTTTTCCATTTCATTTTACTTCATTTTTAAAGAATAAGGAGCAAACTGCTCGAAGAATGTAAACATTTTCATATTTATAGAATATAATGGAACCCTTAATTGGAATATCTATCTTTTAATTATAATACAGGTGATCATCCCGTATCGACCTCCATCTGGTCGTTATGGTACCTATGGCATTATAACCTTATATTGGACTAGCCCCGCTAGCCTCTTACGTGCCCGGAGTAGACCCACAAGCCTTTTACATCTCTATCCGATTCATCAGGAATTCATTTGGAAAACCTTTATGTTGGAAGAATTAAATGAGTTGACTAAATTCATTTTAACATTACCAAGAATGTGAAATCATTTGGACTCATTCAAGTTAAAAATCATTCTTAAGTTCAATCCAAGATTCGAAAGAAGTGAATGAATCAAAAGTTAACAAAAGTCAATACCAAGGACCTTGATCAAATGATAAACATGGTACACTAGCTTGGAAATCAAAATAGTTCTAACGATCAATACATGACAAGGTATATAGATTATCAAAGAATATAGGTTTATCAAACTATTACGTGAGAAAGTTCATAAGGTATTCTTCGGAACAAGGAATCATAAGGTTATCGAGGAACAAGATTATAGTATTAAGCAATAGAAATAATAGGGTTACTATTAAGGTTCGTACGGGAATTGATAACAAGGTGTCAAGGAAACAATAACAGGGTTTTTTGAAAGCCAATAATAGGTTCATCATAAGGTTTGATAGAGCATTATAACCATTTTTACTTTATCATGGCATCAATAATAACCTCTCTATTATCAAATCAAAGAAAAGGCATAGTTACTTTCATTAAATGATTTTCCTGATTGACGGGAGTCGAGCTACTGCCACCTAAGATCGCTTTTCCTTTCCATAGCCTGAATGCCTCCGTTATCCGAATCTAAAATTAAAACATAAATCCCTAATTAGCAATTTATTCGATACTCGATGTTACTCAGAACTTTTAACGATTACCCCTTATCACAATAACCCTTAAAGCTTATGCTCGACCATATTCACATAGCACATATTACGATATACTCGTATACTCCAAATTTATAAATAATCATCGAATCACATAGTACGACCCAACGATATCACATAGCATATTATACCTTAATACTCCAAACCCTAATTATATAACCTTATATCGAAACGACTCATTTTTCCTTTTAATCCATAAAATTCGAACCAAGAAAATCCAACAATTTATACTAATCTAACATGCAACCAATTATCCTCACATGCATAACTCCAAATCAACATCCAAGCCTAACTATGACTTAAATTCAATAAATAAGTTCATAATATCTATTTATCACCAAGTTTCAAATCAAACAAGTCATTTGATCAATTTCTCCCCTAAAACCAATGGACCACTCGGCCCTAACCAAATAAAACAACATGCACAACTCACAAGCAACATGCAAATACATTTTTTATCACTTAAACTCCATTTAAATCCATTTTAGCAAGAAAAACCTTCTAAAAATCACTTCCTTTTTAATAAACTAAACCCGAACTTGAATTTAAACAAAATCTCACATGCATGCATCAATTTTTACTTTCTAACCCACAATTCAATCTAATTACAATCATTCCATAACTTTTCTCAACTTAATCAATCAATTTTCGAACTAAACTTCAAGAAAAACAAAAACAAATTCTATCGCCAAAGAAACTACACATGCAAGGTTAAATATCGAGGTTAAGGACTTATAGGGCTTAATTATGACATCATAGCCCACCACCGGTTCACCGGAGTTCATCATCGGTGGCGGTGGCTCTCGGTGGTGCCCTCATTCAAGGGTATCCAACCAAAACCGCCAATTTCTACACCAAAAACGCAACAAATATCACATGTAACACTTTTTCATCACAGAAATGAGAAGATTCAAGTTGAAATCAAAGGGAATCAAGAACTCAGGCTCTTGGCCCAAACACCGAACACAAACACATACATATACACAAAACCCACATGCAAGAACATACACACATATATATCATATGGAACTCGAATATGGGATGGGTGTGAAGTTTTAATGGTGGATTCAAAGAAAATGAGAGAGAGAATGAGAGCTACCGGAGAGAGAAAGTGAGGAGAGTTCGAGAGAGACGAGAGGGATGAGAGAAAAGAGAGAGAAGGCCGGGGTGAAGAAAAGAAAAAAAATGGGAATGTTTATATATACACTTAGGGGCATTTCAGTAATTATGACAATCCTCTTTCTTTTTATTACCTTTTTCTATTTACAAAACAAAATGGAATAACATAATTTCTCTCTACACAAATTATAAATAATTAAAATTTTATTTATATAATTTAGAACATTGAAATGGCTCTTCTCTTATATTTTTAAATTAATTTTGGCATGAGTAAATAATTTGCTATGGACTTTACAAATGAATCCCAATAATAGAATTTAAACCTTATAAAATCATTCTTAAATGTCAAACTACTCACATAAATTTAACTAATATTTTTAAAAAGTCCCTTGATTTATTATGAAGACAATGAATCAAATTTCATACTTTAATCACATTCCTTTGATTTTATAAAACTGTTCAAAAATCACTAAATCCTTTTATAATTATTTAAAATCCCAAAAACAACTGAGATTCGAATATGCACATAGCACACAACATATAGACACATAGGATCATCAAGTAATATACAATAACGACAAATAACCAACAAAATCAATTAGCCTTTTATCTATTCACATAATCCACAATTACAACACAAAACTATACTTTATTCACTTAATCAGGTCGTGAAATTCCCAGTCGCTACAATTATTTTTTAAAATAATGATTTCAATGATCCAACCGGGTGGATTTTAAGATAATTATCATGATGTACGCAATTTTTAATGATTTTATAATGAATAATAAATAATAAAACACTAAAACCAAAATGGCCCCAAACTAAAAAAATTCAATTTTTTCGTTCAAACTCACAACCTACCGCAAGTTGATAGGAAATACCCAAAAGTTTCAAAAAAATTGCAAATTTGAAAGTTGGCGCCCAAATCAAAATTTGAATTCAATTGGCTCCAAACTAAAAAATTCAAAATTTTCGTACAAACTTATAACCTACCGCAATTCGGTAGAAAATGCCCAAAATTTCGAAAAAATTTCAAAAATCAAAATTCAATTTTTTTGCCAAATCCGAAAATTCAAAATTATACTCATCATATACTTCTTCTCTATTCTCTCTTTTTAACCTCATTTCATCTCCATCTCCCCTCTTTCATCTACTATTTTCTCTCATCTCACTTCACTAAAATTTCAATATACATACATCTCTTAATCAAATTTAATCACATCACCTTCTTCATATCAATTGTTTCCATATTATCATGTGTGTATTTTATTTTTTTAATACTTTGTTTATGTATTAGTTTTATATTCGTTGATACTAATTTGTATTTGTTACTTCTTATGTAAATTGACAGGATTTAATACAAGCAAACCGGAATTTATGGATTGAAGATAAATAAATGGAAAAAACGATGTTGAACGTTGATGAATGATTAAACGATGATGACCCACTATTAGGGCGGAAAACACGCGCTAATAATACACACAAGTATACGCGTTCGCAAGTAATATAGAATACTTTCTAGTTCGTTCCCACAGAGACTCAGACTACTTATGTTCAATTAACACTTACTCACCAATGTATAATTACTTCTCAATGTCAAGACAATAACACTTAGATTTTGATTAACTAATTATTAACTAGAATTAACTACGAGAATTAAACACTTAATTGATATTTGAATTAACACTATTAAACACACATGAGATCATAACTTCATTACTACTTCCTTCAATAGTTATTGTTATTACCCTTAGCATGTAACGGTGATGATATTAATCGAACAACACGAAACTGATAAAAGCCAATTTCGTTGTACTAATACCATTCTACCAAGCATCCACAATTAAGACAGAAGTTGAATATGCATCAATTATGTTGAGACCCTATATGTCTACAGAATTTGACAACATAATGATTTAAACACAAGTTATTCCTTATGATTATATAGGGCAAGTAAAACGGTTAGAGTTACCCACTAATCATGTATACACATACATGAACCTATGCTAGCATGGCAAGTTCTAAACCTCAAGATCCACTGTCGCTTCACAAGAGATTAACACCCTATCTTATATGTTCATGACGCAAATAAGACGAATAAGCACAACCAATACTAGATATCATACAATCATCACACACTAAGGTATTAAACAACTAACTAAAGAATTCCATAGCAAATCCGTTACGACCCCATGATCACGATTAGCCCATGATTGAACTCATCGTCGCCATGGGTTCATATGAAAACATGATAATAACACACGAGAATAACTAAATAAACTACTTATATTAAACCAGAGTGCGTCACAAGAGTAAATAGGTTCAAAGTAAATAAAACTTGCATCCACTGTTACAACGAAATAAAGAATCACAAGAAAATATGCTTCCTCTTCGTTGTGGTGTGCTAAAACGGTCTTCTTCCTTATCTCCTTGCTCCTCGATTGATACTACGATTCAACACACGTGAAACATCCCTGAAAACTACTTATATAGAAGCCCCACAAGTCCCAACTATTTCAAAAGTCGGAAGCTCAACAGAATTAGGAGTCTAAAAATCAGTATCTTTTTTTACGCCCCTGAGCGGCCGCTCAGCAATCCTGAGCGGGCGCCCAGCTTCCTGAACGGTCGCTCAGAACCTTTCTGGAAAATTCATTTTTCTGTTCCCGTTCTTCGCTGCAATCTGCTCCTAACTTCCCACTTGCAATGCCAAGCACATACTAAGGCTTATTCTTGATGAAATCTCTCCACAAACGCAAGTAATACCCTGAAATGCACAAACACTAGAAAAACGCATTAAATACACAAAATATTTGATTTCAAGACATCAATTCAAGCTATTATAAGACATTCTAAGTGGTATAAAATGCCACTTATCACACCCCCAAACTTAAATCGATGCTTATCCTCAAGCGTCACAGACTCAAAAATAAAACAAAAACATGCATGAATGTAATCTATATGAAATGTAGTGATCCCCCTCACTATGACCAAACCAACCAACTTACGACATCTCAACAAATGCAATTAGGCGAATAAAGATCAATCAAATCATGCAAACTAATATATAGCCAGAAACGTGGTGTGTGCGAATGTTTAACAGATATACTTCAAAACTAGATCAATTATCATAACTCGACTATCCTCAAGGCAATCACATGATTATACGAAGAATAAATTTTAGGCACAAAATGACTTAAACACTTCAAAAACGGGCCTCATCATCATCATCACCCTCAGAGGGTGGAGTATCATGAGGCGGATAAGTAGAGTCCTCACCAAAAACGGGCCACTAGATGTCAGCTCCAAGGCCTCTGAAAGCAGTCCCAAGTGCAAGGGTGAGCTCCTGAGCAAACCTGCTCTGCGTCTCGTACATAACATCCATTCTCCTCGACAGCCTCCTATACTGGGCATCAGCCATCCCAGCACCCTCCTGAGCTCTAGAAGAGCCTGCCTCATCATGCCTCAATCTCTCCATGGTAGCACCAGCTACTGGACGCCCTCCTGGAAGATGATAACCCAGCCCATGCTCCTCGGGCTCTCCACCAGTCCACTCCTGCATCGCATTCAGAGTCCCGGAATCAATAGGAGCGGTCGGCAGCTGTAACTGCTCGTGAGAAGGCCACTGAACTCCCACTGCTCGGCAAAGCTTTGTAACAGTAGATGGATAAGGGATGTTCATGTGCTTCGCTCCCCTCAAAAACTTTAGAATTCCTTGGTAGATGAACTCGCCAAGGTCCATATAGTACTCCTCATTCAAAATACCCCATAACAACTGTGCTCGCTCAACTGTAATCTCATGTGCATGTGAAGTAGGCAGAATATTAGCACAAATAAAGGCATTCCATGCACGGGCATACCTATTCATCACAATCGTCGGAAAATGACGATACTCGTTAGTCCCAGTCTTGAACGTCCAAACCGTGCCCGACCTACAGAGAGTAGCATAAATCAAATCCCAGTCAAAATCAGTCTTCTCATTCCAATTCTCCTCTGTGGGCTTCCGCTGTCGCTGCCCAATTACACGGCGAATCGCCTCAGGATGATAATCCACCATTAGCCCACGCACAACAGAAAACCCATTCTTTTCAGCCTTTGCGTTCGCATAGAACTCGCGAACCACGCTCATCGGAACCGCCTCCGGCGACACACAAAAAGAAATCCAACCCTTTTCAGCAATCATTGGCAACAACTCACCATCCCTCCCCGATGGTAAGAATCCCCTCTCCTTTAAAATCGGCTTACCCAGAAGCCTAGGATACTCCTCCTCAGCAACCCTATCAAACAAACGAGGCCTCGCAGCAGTACCCCTCGAAGAATCAACAGTAGGAATAGTGCTGCTGCTATAAATCATCCTAAATCTCTTGGGTGCCATTGAAACTGAGAAAAAGTGCTTAAGATTTGTGTTTTTGAATATGGGAGAGATTTTAAGGTTGAAAGTATATGGAGGAGTATATGGAATAGTTGTATGTATATATAGGGTAAAGATTAGGGTTAAAATTTGAATAGGAGTGGGGTTGAGGGTTAAAAACGTGGGTTTATGGGAAAAGGATTCATGGGTAGTGGGTTTGTGTTCGTATTTTTATGTTTTATGATTTTTTTGCTTTTTATTAGGCTTAAAAAAAAATCAGGTGGTCTAGCCCTGAGCGGTCGCTCAGCAAAGCTGAGCGGGCGCCCAACTTGCTGAGCGGTCGCTCAGCCGGGCGCTCAGGGACCTTCTGGAAAAAAAATTCATGGCCTGGTTTTTCAGTTTTTTTTTGGTTTTGGATAGGTTACTAACTTCTAAGGGTTCCTATAGTCACAAATCATGGGTTGCCTCCCAAGAAGCGCTTCTTTTTCGTCATTAGCCTGACGTAGGGTACTTCGCTCAAGTTGACTATAAAACGGCACTAACCACTTCCCGGTTTGCCGTGTCCCCATTGTAATGCTTCAAACGCTGACCATTAACCTTGAATGCTTGGCCCAGATCATTCTCAAAAGTCTCCACCGCTCCATGTGGAAACACAGTTTTGACAATAAAAGGTCCAGACCACTTTGATTTCAACTTTCCGGGAAAAAGTCGGAGACGAGAGTTGAATAAAAGAACTTGCTGCCTCGGCACGAATGACTTAGGATTTAGCTTCCTGTCATGCCACCTTTTCACTTTTTCCTTATACATTTTTTTGTTCTCGTACGCTTGTAGTCGAAATTCATCAAGTTCATTTAAATGCAGCATTCGCTTCTTTCCAGCTGCAACTAGATCAAGGTTTAACTTCTTCAACGCCCAATAAGCCTTATGCTCAAGCTCCGCAGGTAAATGACATCCCTTTTCATAAACAAGTTGAAACGGGGACATCCCAAGTGGAGTCTTGTATGCTGTTCTATAAGCCCAAACAGCTTCATCGAGCTTTAAAGACCAATCCTTCCTTGACGGACAAACAACTTTCTCTAGAATGCGCTTGATCTCTCTATTAGACACTTCCGCTTGACCATTCGTTTGTGAATGATAGGCAATAGCAACATGATGATTCACATTGTAGTGCTGCATCATAGAAGTGAACTTACGGTTGCAGAAATGCGACCCTTCATCACTTATGATTACTCGTGGCGTTCCAAACCTTGTGAAAATCTGCTTATGAAGAAAATTCAACACTACCTTTGCATCATTCGTCGGTAGAGCCTTGACTTCTACCCATTTTGAGACATAATCGACTTCCAGCAAGATGTACTGATTATTACAGGATGAGACAAATGGTCCCATGAAATTGATTCCCCAAATATCAAAGACCTCGACTTCAAGCATCACATTTAATGGCATCTCATCCTTCCTCATAAGATTCCCCACTCTTTGGCAACGATCACACCTTAAAAAGAACTGATGAGCATCCTTAAACAAAGTAGGCCAGAAAAAACCTGCTTGCAGAATACGAGCTGCCGTCTTCTCACCACCATAATGTCCACCATAAACTATGGAGTGGCAGTCTCGTAATATGCCCTTCGTCTCACAGAATGGAATACATCCCCTGATGATCTGGTCAGCTCCTTGTCTAAACAAATACGGTTCATCCCACATATACCACTTCACCTCATGCAGAAACTTCTTCTTCTGAGCTGTATTCATATTAGGAGGCATTATATTACTGACAAGATAGTTCACAATATCTGCGAACCATGGCTCTTCCTCTTGAACTGCGAACAACTGCTCATCCGAAAAGATTCGTTGATCAATGTCTTATCATGCGAAGTAGAATCGGGATTCTCCGATCTAGAGAGATGGTCAGCTACTTGATTTTCAGTACCTTTTCGATCCTTGATCTCTAACTCAAATTCCTGTAGCAAGAGCACCCAACGAATGAGTCTAGGCTTCGAATCCTTCTTGGAAACCAAATAGCGAATGGCCGCATGATTAGTGAACACTGTCACCTTTGTCCCAAGCAAATAAGATCAAATTTTTTCGAAACCAAAGACTATAGCCAAGAGCTCCTTCTCAGTAGTGGCGTAGTTCATCTGAGCTCCATTTAAAGTCTTACTAGCATAGTAGACCACATGAAAGAGATTATTCTTGCGCTACCCAAGAACTGCGCCCACCGCATAATCACTCGCATCACACATCATCTCAAAAGGCTCTATCCAATCAGTTGTCATAATAACTGGTGTTGTTATCAAACTCTTCTTGAGAGTCTCGAATGCCGTCAAGCATTCATCATCGAATTTGAAAGACACATCCTTCTCGAGCAAGTTTCACAACGACTTTGATATCTTCGAGAAGTCCTTGATGAAACGCCGATAAAAACCCGCATGACCAAGAAAACTACGGATTCCTTTCACAGAAATAGGTGGCGGAAGATTCTTAATGACGCCCACCTTGGATTTATCCACATCAAGACCCTTGCTAGAGACCTTATGCCCAAGAATAATGCCTTCACGCACCATAAAGTGACATTTTTCCCAATTGAGCGCCAAATTAGTTTCCACACACCTTTTGAGCACCGCACGAAGATTGTTCAAACATTCATCATACGAATGTCCAAAGACGGAGAAGTCGTCCATGAACACCTCGACATTATTTCCAATCATATCAGAGAATATAGCCATCATACATCTCTGAAAAGTGGCAGGTACACCACATAAGCCAAATGAAACTCTGCGAAAAGCAAATGTGCCAAATGGACAAGTGAAGGTAGTCTTTTCTTGATCCTCTGGTGTAATACAAATCTGATTATACCCCGAATAACCATCCAGAAGACAATAATACTCATGACCGGCCAACCTGTCAAGCATCTGATCAATAAATGGAAGAGGGAAGTGATCCTTCCTCGTGGCCTTGTTCAACTTTCTGTAGTCCATGCATACCCTCCATCCGGTGACTATTTGAGTAGGGATGAGCTCGTTCTTCTCATTTGCTACCACAGTAATACCTCCTTTCTTAGGTACACATTGCACGGGGCTCACCCAAGAACTGTCAGAAATAGGATATATGATTATTGCATCCAGCCACTTCAGAATTTCTTTCTTCACCACTTCTTTTATGATAGGATTAAGTCGTCGCTGTTGCTCTGAAAGGAATATGTCCTAAGTCCAATCATGTATTAGGATTTAGGAATAACTTTTATGTAATCTGTTTTGATTTCATTGATATTAATAAAGACTTGTTTTGTTACGGGCTCTATCTATTTAAGTGTTTAAATAAGATATACCATAGTTTAGAGTAAAGCTTTTTATGGATTATGATGAGATCATAATAGCGAGACCTAAAAAGATGATAACTCTAAACTTAAATAGTTCCTGATCATAGGATTACTAACTGGTAATTAATAATCCGCAAAGATCGGTACATACTATGCTTGCTTCATTATGAAGGATGTCTGTTCTCATAGACATTTGTGTGGTGACACTATAGCTAGTATGTAGGTGCTTATTATGGAATAAGTTCACTGAACATGACTCGCACAGCTGAACAACTGATGGAGTTCACTCACGTGTCAGCAGTTGTTCACATAGTGATAGTTGTACAAGTATCCTTAGACTTGAGGTCATCATAGTCATCTTGTGTACACTGAACTATGCTTTGGTTTAGTTCTTAGTCTCCAGGGATAATTATTAGGGCTCTACTGGGTATAGGAATTTGTACACGAAGATAGTGTATGATCAATAAAGGATCTACCCCTTCCAGTGAAGGAAGCGAATGTTCAAGGCTGATCCACTTATGCTAGTTCAGGAATCTCTGGCCAGAGTAAATGAAATTAGAAAGGAGTTTCTGATTTGCATAGAACTACGCATAGTAAATGGTAAGCAAGTGATTAAATTAGATAGGCTTGACACGAGATCCATGCCTTGTATTTAATCGGGACATTGTAGGGTAGAAGGAGTTTATTGTACGGTAACTATTCACTGACAGGTTCTTGGTATTCTAAGCAGTGAATTCATATTATCCGGATAGTCGCGATATGTTGAGAAGCATCACTCACGATTTAGAATAAATGTGATTAATTAATTAATCATATTTAATAAATTAGAGAATTTATATAAATAATGATAAAATAGTTTTATTATTATTTATTTCTACTACCGGCTTAATATTGAACCTACAGGGTCACACCATAAAAAGAGAATGATTTTATGGTGGAGGAATTAATTAATAATGGCTAATAATTATTTATTTGTGAAATAAATAATTAATTGGAAAATTTAATAATTGATTAAATAAGATTTAATTGATTATAAATTAATTAAGAAAAGTTCTTAATATTATTAATTAAGGATTTAATTTTTGGAAATTAAATCAAGAGAGAGAATTATTTCTAAAGTGTTTAGAAAAAGGATTAATGATTAAAAGGTGTTTTAATTATTAATGAGAATAATAAATGGGATAATAATAATAATATTTATTGGAAAATTTCAGCAGAAAATTTTGCCTATAAATACACTATTATAGACCCTATTTTTATTCCAACCCCAGAAACCCAAAAGTTTTAGAAAACCGAATTCTCTCCGCCTCCCCCTCCTCCTAAAAGTCGTTTTCTTGGTGTATATCGGTGGAGTGCTTCACACTTGAGGAGCAACTACTAAGGATCTCTGATCGTTGTCTCCGAATTATTTTAAAAGGTTAGATTCGATCCCTCGAATTTTTATTCACGATTTATATGCTTTTATTTAAATTTTGTGTGTGTAAAAGTGTTTTTCCACGCCCCGCTGCGTTTAAAATCCAACAATGGTATCAGAGCATAGGTTGTATGCATATAGATCTGTGGTAAAAATTTCAGAATTTTATGTGCTTGTATGAATTAATTATGATTTTTACAAGTTATATCATGGATTAATTTTGTCTGATGAGAAATAGTTTCTCATAATAATTTTGAATATTGATCTGGGTTCTACAAGTATTGTAGATCGTTTGGGTATTTTTTTCATAATTTTAGGATGTATAGATTTTTTATTATGAATTTTTGAAGTTGTTGCAATTAAATTCGTAATTAAATTAAGTCATATATATATATAAATAAATTGTTAGTATATATATATTATGTATGTAAAGCTGCTTGTACTGCTGCTGTAAATTGCACGGAAGCAAAGACAGAAAGAGAGATCTGACAGGACGGCTGCACGCAGTTCGAGACAGAAAAGCAACGGCGGCTGAAAAAAAAAATATATAGGGGTGTAACGCATTCCGGGAATGCGTTACACACCTGTGGCGCATTCACGGAATGCGTTACACCCTTTAATGGCTTAAAAGGGGTGTAACGCATCACCGGAATGCGTTACAGGGCTTGTAACGCATTCCTGTAATGCGTTACAGCCCTCTGTTGATTTTAAAATTGATTTTCTGGGAGTTTCGTAACTCCGTTTTAGGCGTGCAATATACCGTTGGATTCGTTTTTCCGAGACGGATCTAATGGAGTGATCAATTTTAGTTTATATAAAAGTTTTGAACTGTTTATATTTCCATGAAGTGTTTCAAAGCTGTTTTTGACTGTTTTAGTTGCTTTTAAATGCTTCATGTGATACATAGAGATGTATAATGCTTAAAATAATGTGCTAGATGATGTAAAATACCTACCTTGATGTTTATTCATGTTGATATATGTGATATATGCTTAGTTTATCATGCGATGATAGATTTAGGTGAACTTGAATGAACATAAGGCATTTGTTAGACAACCTAGTATAGTGAAATTGTTTCATAACCTTAAAAACAATATTATGAATACAATCATGAGATTCTTGTGTTTGTGAAACACATAATTGAATATGAATTTTCGATATGAGAGAAAGGATGATTCTGTCAACAACAGATTTCTATCTGTAAGAAAGGGTTATTAAGTGACGCATCTTGACAATGCTCCACCCGATCTGGGAATCGTCTGATTATTGATTATTGATTTGAAATATTTAATTTAAAAGGAAGAATCTCTTTATAATATGATTATGATTGTAACATAATATAATCCCTCTAAAATTAAATAATATCAAGTAGTAATTGGCCAATGACACAACGGGCTTGTGTCGGTCATAGCTTTCCAACATGATAGAAAGTAGTTCTTATTTTTGAATCATTGTCGTTTCGTGCCACAGCCGAGGGCTTTGATTTCGAAATAAGAAATACTTGTCTATTATATAGAGATGTGTACATTGAATAAGAATCTAAAGGTCGTTATGTGCCACAGCCGTGGGCCTTTGGGGACTGATTCATTTGTACGGTATGTTGGGTTTGACTTGACTTAGAATATTGAGTTTGCCATGCCACAGCCGTGACTCAATTATTCAAGAGGCTAAAGTTTGATTAGGGAATAACATAAGATGTAATTGAC
The DNA here is from genome assembly GCF_009905375.1 of Apium graveolens. Taxonomy (NCBI): domain Eukaryota; kingdom Viridiplantae; phylum Streptophyta; class Magnoliopsida; order Apiales; family Apiaceae; genus Apium; species Apium graveolens. Next base: position 59,292,157 of record NC_133650.1, read on the forward strand.
AAGAGTTGTCTGCCTATTGAACATTACATGGCGTTTCGTGCCACAGCCGGGGTTGTGTAATGGAATGTAGGATCCCTATTTCCATTAGCATTATGAATGCTTAATTTTTCACGTAGAGGGTTGAATAAATTAGATAAACTAGTGGGAGCCACTTATGAATAAAGACCCGATTCATATAGTGTTTTAAAATGAAATCGAATATTTGCTAAGTGTTGTTATATGTTTATCATTTACAGATTTACAATATACATTATGTCTTCTGCACTATCACTCAGGAGCATACTAGATGCTCACAAATTGACTGGTCCTAATTATGCTGACTGGCTTCGAAACTTGAGAATTGTTCTCAGGATTGAGAAGCTGGAATACGTGATTTACTCACCTAAGCCTACTGAACCTGCTAGTGATGCACATAATGATGAACACGTTGTGTATCGTAAGTGGATAGATGATGCAAATGTTGATCAATGCATCATGCTAGCTTCCATGAACATTGAGCTACAGAAGTAACATGAGTATATGGATGCTCACACTATCCTCATGCATCTACAAGAGTTGTATGATGTGGCGGGGAGGACAACTCGATATGAGATATCGAAGGAGTTGTTCGGTTGTAGGATGTCTGAGGGATCATCTGTGAATGACCATGTACTTAAGATGATCAATTTGATTGAACGTCTTGGACAACTTGGTTTTGCCATGGATGGGGAGCTGAGCCAAGACTTGGTCTTGCAATCGCTTCCGAGTTCGTTCTCGCAGTTTGTTATGAACTTTCACATGAATAAGTTGGATGTCAGCCTGCCTGAACTCCACAACATGTTGAAGACTACGGAATCGAATTTTCCCCCTAAAAAGAGTTCTGTTCTTCTAATTGGTGAAGGTTCCAATCCTAAGAAAAGGAAGAGGAACTCTTCCAAGAAGAAGAAAGTAGGTGAGAAAACGCCGGTTCCACCAAAAGCTGAAGACCCCAAGAGCAAAGTTGTTTGCTTTCACTGTAACAAGGTGGGGCACTGGAAGAGGAACTGCAAGGTTTACCTTGCAGAATTGAAGAAGAAGAAGGGTAGTGAGACTACCGCTTCTGATTCAGGTATGTTCATGATAGAAGTGAATATGTCATTAAATCAAATTTCTACTTGGGTATTAGATACCTCCTGTGGTTCTCAAATCTGCAATTTGTTGCAGGGACCAAGGAGAAGTAGGACTCTTGAGGAAGAGGAGGTGATTCTACTGATGGGAAATGGAGCAAGAGTTGCTGCTAAAGATGTAGAATCATTTCATTTACATATGCCTATGGGCAAGACTATTGTTTTAAATAATTGTTATTTTATTCCCTCGATTGTGAGGAATATTATTCCCAAGTTAGACTTGGCTGGATTTTCATTTATTATTGAGAATAATGAATGTTCTATTCTTAGAGATAATATTCTTTATGGACGTGGTACTTTAAATAATGGTTTGGACATATGTGACATAATTTACTTCAGATTGAACAAACTAATAAAAGAAAAGGGATGATGAAAATCTCACTTCATAGTGGCACTGCAGTCTCCATTTAGTAGACATGGAGAGATGACTGCAAATTTGCTAGGAATGGTACACACAGATGTATGTGGACCAATGTCTAAGCAAGCCATGGGTGGATTTTCATACTTCATTACTTTCATAGATGATAGATCTAGATTCGGATATGTGTTTGATGAAACACAAGTCTGAGGCCTTTGAAAAGTTCAAAGAATATAAGTATGAAGTGGAGAAACAAACCAAACATAGTATTAAAATTCTTCGATAAGATCGAGGTAGTGAATACTTTAATGGAGTGTTTCTAGATTATCTCAAAGTAAATGGTATAGTCTCCCAGTGGACTCCTCCAGATTGGTATCTGAAAGGAGAAATCGAACTTTGTTAGACATAGTTCGGTCCATGATGAGCTATGCAAATCTTCCAGTATTCCTATGGGGTTATGCATTGGAAACCTCAGCATATTTACTGAACAAGGTGCCTTCCAAATCTGTTCCTCAAACTCCGTATGAGATATGGAAAGAAAGGAAACCGAGTCTTAAACACGTTAAGATTTGGGGATGTCCAGCTTATGTCAAGTAAGTTGACCCAGATAAGCTGGAATATCGATCCGTAAAATGTAGTTTAGTGGGATATCCTAAAGAGACTTTAGGGTATTACTTTTACACCGATCATCGGGTGTTTATCTCCAGACATGCTACCTTCTTGGAAAAGGAGTTTATCCTTGAAGGAAATAGTGGGAGCAAAATTGAACTTGATGAAGTTCTAGAAGCACAAACTACTACGGATCAAGTGGAAACACCTGTTCTGACTGAACAACCTTTTGTGGAACAGCCCATTCATAGATCAGGGAGAGTGTCTCGCCAACCTGAGAGGTAATATGGCCTTGTCATTGAGAATGACAATGAGTTGTCGATCATTGATGATGACGACCCTGTGACCTATAATGAGGCTATGAGTAGTGTTGACTCAGAGAAATGGCATAGTGCCATGAAATCTAGAATGGAATCTATGTATACGGTATACAAGAGATAGATTATAGCAGATGGCCAGGTGGAGACCTTTAAGGCCAGGCTTTTGGAAAAAGGATTCAAACAAAGGCAATGGATTGACTTTGATGAAACTTTTTTCCTGTAGCCCTGTTAAAATCAGTTCGGATTTTGCTTGCGATTGCTACTTACTACGACTATGAGATCTGACAATTAGCTAGGTGGTTTTATTTCCAAGAGAAATGAAAACCTAGTGTGTAAGCCATTGCGAACCATATGTGGTTTAAAGCAAGCTTCTCGTAAATGGAACATTCGTTTTGATGAGACAATCAAAAAGTTTGATTTTATCAAAAACGTAGATGAACCATGCGTCTACAAAAGGGTTAGTGGGAGCGCGATAACATTTCTTATATTGTATTGAAATAGAGTTGACACACATAATAACATAGCAGACCCACTCAAAAAGCTACTTTTTGAAAGTCACTTTGATCGTCATAAGGATGAGATGGGTATTGGATACCAGAGTGATTGGCTTTAGTACAAGTGGGAGATTGAAAGGAATATGTCCTAAGTCCAATCATGTATTAGGATTTAGAAATAACTTTTATATAATCTGTTTTGATTTCATTGATATTAATAAAGACTTGTTTTGTTACGGGCTCTATCTATTTAAGTGTTTAAATAAGATATACCATAGTTTAGAGTAAAGCTTTTTATGGATTATGATGAGATCATAATAGTGAGACCTAAAAAGATGATAACTCTAAACTTAAATAGTTCCTGATCATAGGATTACTAACTGGTAATTAATAATCCGCAAAGATCGGTACATACTATGCTTGCTTCATTATGAAGGATGTCTGTTCTCATAGACATTTGTGTGGTGACACTATAGCTAGTATGTAGGTGCTTATTATGGAATAAGTTCACTGAACATGACTCGCACATCTGAACAACTGATGGAGTTCACTCACGTGTCAGCAGTTGTTCACATAGTGATAGTTGTACAAGTATCCTTAGACTTGAGGTCATCATAGTCATCTTGTGTACACTGAACTATGCTTTGGTTTAGTTCTTAGTCTCCAGGGACAATTATTAGGGCTCTACTGGGTATAGAAATTTGTACACGAAGATAGTGTATGATCAATAAAGGATCTACCCCTTCCAGTGAAGGAAGCGAATGTTCAAGGCTGATCCACTTATGCTAGTTCAGGAATCTCTGGCCAGAGTAAATGAAATTAGAAAGGAGTTTCTGATTTGCATAGAACTACGCATAGTAAATGGTAAGCAAGTGATTAAATTAGATAGGCTTGACACGAGATCCATGCCTTGTATTTAATTGGGACATTGTAGGGTAGAAGGAGTTTATTGTACGGTAACTATTCACTGACAGGTTCTTGGTATTCTAAGCAGTGAATTCATATTATCCGGATAGTCGCGATATGTTGAGAAGCATCACTCACGATTTAGAATAAATGTGATTAATTAATTAATCATATTTAATAAATTAGAGAATTTATATAAATAATGATAAAATAGTTTTATTATTATTTATTTCTACTACCGGCTTAATATTGAACCTACAGGGTCACACCATAAAAAGAGAATGATTTTATGGTGGAGGAATTAATTAATAATGGCTAATAATTATTTATTTGTGAAATAAATAATTAATTGGCAAATTTAATAATTGATTAAATAAGATTTAATTGATTATAAATTAATTAAGAAAAGTTCTTAATATTATTAATTAAGGAATTAATTTTTGGAAATTAAATCAAGAGAGAGAATTATTTCTAAAGTGTTTAGAAAAAGGATTAATGATTAAAAGGTGTTTTAATTATTAATGAGAATAATAAATGGGATAATAATAATAATATTTATTGGAAAATTTCAGCAGAAAATTTTGCCTATAAATACACTATTATAGACCCTATTTTTATTCCAACCCCAGAAACCCAAAAGTTTTAGAAAATCAAATTCTCTCCACCTCCTCCTCCTCCTAAAAGTCGTTTTCTTGGTGGATACCGGTGGACTGCTTCACACTTGAGGAGCAACTGCTAAGGATCTCTGATCGTTGTCTCCGAATTATTTTAAAAGGTTAGATTCGATCCCTCGAATTTTTATTCACGATTTATATGCTTTTATTTGGATTTTGTGTGTGTAAAAGTGTTTTTCCACGCCCCGCTGCGGTTAAAATCCAACATCCTCAACCATTGGCTTACTACCTTCCATTAGCAGAATTTTATGCATGAAGAACGAAGGGCTGATCCCCTTGATGTCTGCTATAGTCCATCCAATAGCCGATTTGAATTCTCTTAAGATCCTCAAGAGCTTGTCCTCCTCACTACCTGAAAGGTCAGATGCAATAATAACAGGTAAAGTAGATGCATCACCTAAAAAGGCATACCTCAAGTGTTCAGGCAATGGTTTAAGCTCCAAAATAGGTGCTTCCTCAATAGATGGTTTGAGCTTTCCTTCAGCATTCTTGAGGTCAGAAGTACCAAGAGATTCAAATGGCATGTCTAGCTTTCGCCTCCAAGGAGAAGCATTTAGATATTGTAGTTGCTCGTTGCCATCCTCATCATCACTGTCAAACTCCCCCACTAAGGCTTTTTCTAATGCATCAGACATTAGTATATGATCAAGTTCTGAAGTTACCGCAGAATCAATCAAATCCACCTTTAAGCACTCATCGTCTTCTGTAGGGAATTTCAGCGCTTTGAACACGTTGAATGTCACATCCTGATCCTGCACCCTCATAGTAAGTTCTCCTTTCTGCACATCTATCAAGGTACGGCCTGTAGCCAAGAAAGGTCTCCCCAAGATTATGGGAATCTTCTTATCTTCCTCAAAATCCAGAATAACAAAGTCTGCAGGAAAGAAGAGCTTATCCACCTTTACTAGCACATCCTCCACTATGCCTCGGAAGTATGTAATAGAATGATCAGCCAATTGTAGAGACATGTAGGTGGGCTTTGGATCAGGCAAATTCAACTTTTTGAAGATAGACAACGGCATCAGATTGATGCTTGCTCCCAAATCGCACAGGCATTTTTCAAAAGACAACTTGCCAATGGTACAAGGAATGGTGAAGCTACCTGGATCTTTAAGCTTTGGAGGTAACTTTTGTTGCAGCACAGCGCTGCATTCTTCCGTTAGAGCAACGGTCTCAAGGTCGTCCAGTTTCACCTTCCTTGAAAGAATACTCTTCATAAATTTCGCATAACTAGGCATTTGCTCCTAAGCCTCAGCGAAAGGTATATTGATGTGAAGTTTCTTGAACACCTCCAGAAACTTACCGAATTGCTTATCCAGCTTTTGTTGTTGCAATCTCTTAGGGAAAGGTGGTGGATGATATAGCTATTTCTCCCCTGTATTACCCTCAGGTAGAGTGTGTTCAACAGTAGTCTTCCTTGGTTCCGCCGCTTTCTCCTTTTGCTTCTCTTTTTCATCACCAACTTCAGCTTCTCCTTCTTTTACTTTTTCAGCATCAACAACTTTTCCAGACCTTAAGGTAATAGCCTTGACTTGCTCTTTAGCTTCCTTTCTGCCTGGCACTTCAGTATCATTGGGAAGTGTGCCAGGTTGATGATTGAGCACTGCATTGGCTATTTGACAGATTTGATTCTCCAAGGTCTTGATAGAAACATCCTGACTTTTGCACAACAGCTTGAGTTCCTCGAAATCAGCACTAGAAGGTGGAGCTGCACCTCCTTGTTGAGGATATGATTGCCTTTGAGCATAATGCTGTAGTTGCTGGAATCCAGGTGGATTAAAATGTTTACTTACGCCTTGCTGATATGGTTGCTGAATAGCATTTTGATTATTGCTCCAGCTGAAATTGGGATGATTTCTGTTGTTAGGATGATAGGTAGCTGGCACAGGCTGCTGCGGTCGCTAATAGTTGTTCACATACTGAACAGATTCATTAACAAGAGAACACTGATCCGTAGCATGAGAACCTGCATAAAGTTCACAGACCATAGCTATCTGATTTACTCCATAGGTGGCTAGAGAATCGACCTTCAGAGACAGCGCTTGGAGCTGCGCTGTAATAGCTGTAGCTGCATCAACTTCCAAAATACCTGCTACCTTCCCAGGCATCATCCTTTGAGTTGGGTTTTGATGCTCATTTGCAGCCATAGTCTCAATAAGATTATAAGCCTCAGTATAGCTTTTGTCCCACAAGGCGCCTCCAGCTGCTGCATCGAGCATGGGCTGAGATTGGGCCCCCAAGCCATTATAGAAACCAGTGATCACCATCCAATCAAGCATACCATGATGTGGACACTTTCTCAACATCTTCTTGTAGCGCTCCCAATCTTTGCACATGGATTCCGTAGGTTTCTGCGCAAATTGAGTAAGAGCACTCCTCATAGTTGCAGTCTTCGCCATTGGACCCAGCTGGTTCAGAATGTAACCAGTCCTTAGCTGTATCCCTCGGAGAGAAAAGGAAAAGCTTCAGCTTGATAGCCTCATCAGTCACACCATTATATTTGAAAGTACTACAGATCTCGACAAAATTCCTGATGTGCATGTTGGGGTCTTCAGTAGCAGCACCTCCAAAAGAAACATAATTCTGCACCATCTGAATAGTGCCCGGCTTGATTTCAAAAGTGTTAGCCTGAATAGCCGGATGAAGGATGCTTGACTGAATGGCATCAATTTTAGGCCGAGAAAAGTCCATAAGAGCTGGATCTGTCGGAACTATATGATCACCCATGATTACTGGTTCTTTCTGCTCACTCTCGTTATCCGAATCTTCAAAATCTATCTTCTCCGGAATATCAAGAACTTCGTCCGTCTTCTCAGCTGTATCTAAAGTCCTCTTGCGAGTACGAGAACGTGTTTGCATAAACGCTCGCTAAAGTACCTGAAACACAACCGGAAACAATAAGTAACACGTCTTAATCAATGAGTCCTAGTGACCACTGATGGTAAGTGCATAAACTAAACAAATATGCCGAGTCCCCGGCAGCGACGCTAAAAACTTGTTAGGCCGGAAAACACGCACTAATAATACACGGAAGTATACGCGTTCGCAAGTAATATAGAATACTTTCTAGTTCGTACCCACAGAGACTCAGACTACTTATGTTCAATTAACACTTACTCACCAATGTATAATTACTTCTCAATGTCAAGACAATAACACTTAGATTTTGATTAACTAATTATTAACTAGAATTAACTACGAGAATTAAACACTTAATTGACACTTGAATTAACAATATTAAACACACATGAGATCAATTATGTGGCATCCACAATTAAGACAGAAGTTGAATAAGCATTAATTATGTTGAGACCCTATATGTCTACAGAATTTGACAACATAACGATTTAAGCACAAGTTATTCCTTATGATTACACAGGGAAAGTAAAACGGTTAGAGTTACCCACTAATCATGCATACACATACATGAACCTATGCTAGCATGGCAAGTTCTAATCCTCAAGATCCACTGTCGCTTCACAAGAGATTAATACCCTATCTTATATGTTCGCGACGCACATAAGACGAATAAGCACAATCAATACTAGATATCATACAATCATCACACACTAAGGTATTAAACAACTAACTAAAGAATTCCATAGCAAATCCTTTACGACCCCATGATCACGATTAGCCCATGATTGAACTCATCGTCACCATGGGTTCATATAAAAACATGATAATAACACACGTGAATAACTAAATAAACTATTTATATTAAACCAGAGTACGTCACAAGAGTAAATAGGTTCAAAGTAAAGAAAACTAGCATCCACTGTTATAACGAAATAAAGAATCACAATAAAATATGCTTCCTCTTCATTGCGGTGTGCTAAAACGGTCTTCTTCCTTATCTCCCTGCTCCTCGATTGATACTACGATTCAACACACGTGAAACGTCTTTGAAAACTACTTATATAGAAGCCCCACAAGTCCCAACTATTTCAGAAGTCGGAAGCTCAACAGAATTAGGAGTCTAAAAATCAGTATCTTTTTTTACGCCCCTGAGCGGCCGCTCAGCAATCCTGAGCGGGCGCCCAGCTTCCTGAGCGGTCGCTCGGCAGAGCTGAGCGGGCGCTCAGAACCTTTCTGGAAAATTCATTTTTCTGCTCCCGTTCTTCGCTGCAATCTGCTCCTAACTTCCCACTTGCAATGCCAAGCATATACTAAGGCTTATTCTTCATAAAATCTCTCCACAAACGCAAGTAATACCCTGAAATGCACAAACACTAGAAAAACGCATTAAATACACAAAATACTTGATTTCAAGACATCAATTCAAGCTAATATAAGACGTTCTAAGTGGTATAAAATGCCACTTATCACCCACTTTGGGGGTGATTAATTTTGGAGCTTAACACAATTTTTGGTCTCACGTAATATTTGTAATTTTAGTACATTTATATGGTATATAATTTTAAATAAAATGATAGTGGTTAGATGAATTATATTTTATGATGTATGTGATAAGTGGCATTTTATACCACTTAGAACGTCTTAAAATGGCTTAAATTGGTGTCTTGAAATCAAGTATTTTGTGTATTTAATGCGTTTTTCTAGTGTTTATGCATTTCAGGGTATTAGTTGCATTTCAGGGGAGGAATCATCAAGAATAAGCCTTGGCATGTGTTCACCATTGCGAGAGGAAAGGAACGGGCAGATTACGGCGAAGAAATGGAGCAAACTTGGATTTTTTCCAGTGGAGGCCTGCGCGCCCACTCAGCACTGCGCGGGCGCGCAGCAACCTGCGCGCCCGCGCAGCTATGCTGAGCGGCCGCGCAGGGTCGGGAATTTTGCTGAATTATTTTAGACTTCTACTTCTGTTTGGCTTCCAATTTCTATGTAATCTGAGTTTTATGGGATTATTATATAAGTAGATTTGAGACATTTTCACAGAGAGGATTAAGAAGAAGAAGATTGTGTTGTACGCAAGCAGCGAAGGAGATAAGGAAGAAGACCGATTTAGCACACCGCAACGAAGAGGAAGCATATTTTCTTGTGATTCTTGTTTCGTTGTAACGTTGTATGCTAGTTTTCTTGCTTTGACTTATTTACTCTTGTGACGTACTCTGTTTTAATATAATTAGTTTAGTTATTATTTTCTTGTGTTTGTTTATCATGATTTCATATGAACCCATGATGGCGATAAGTTCTATTATGGGCTAATCGTGATCATGGGGTTGCAACGGATTTATTATGGAATTCTTTAGTTAATTGTTTAATACTTTAGTGTGTGATGATTGCTTGATATCTAGTATTGGTTGTGCGTATTCGTCTTATGTGCGTCGCGAACATATAAGATAGGGTGTTAATCTCTTGTGAAGCGACGGTGGATCTTGAGATTTAGAACTTGCCATGCTAGCATAGGTTCATGTACGTTGTGCATGATTAGTGGGTAACTCTAACAATTTTATTTGCCCTATGTAATCAAAAAGGAATAACTTGTGCTTAAATCGTTGTGTTGTCAATTTCTGTAGACATATAGGAACTCAATATAATTGATGACTATTCGACTTCTATCTTAATTGTGGATGCTTGGTAGAATGGTATTAGTACAATGAAAGTTCAGTTTCGTGTTATTCGATTAATATCATCACTGTCACATGCTAAAGGTAATAACAATGGTTATAGAAGGAAGTAATAATGAAGTTGTGATCTCATGAGTGTTTATTATTGATAAATTGAAGTGTTAGTTAAGTGGTTAATTAAGTAGTTAATTATAGTTAATATTTAATCAACAATTTTAAGTGTTATTATCTTAATATTGAGAAGTATTCATACATTGGTGAGTGAGTTTAATTAGACAATAATTTAGTCTGAGTCTCTGAGGGAACGAACTAGAAAATATTCTATATTACTTGCGAACGCGTATACTTGCGTGAATATTAGCGCGTGTTTTCGCCCTAACAAGTTTTTGGCGCCACTGCCGGGGACTCGGCGTATTTGTTTAGTTTATGTACTTACCATCATTGGTCATTAGGACTCAGTGATTAGGACGTAGTAGTTACTTATTTTTCTGGTTGTGTTTCAGGTACTTTAGCAAGCGTTTATGCAAACTCGTTCTCGTGCTCGCAAGAGGACTTTAGATACAGCTGAGGAGACAGACGAAGTTCTTGATATTCCGGAGAAGTTAGATTTTGAGGATTCGGATTCAGGAACTGAGCAGAAAGAACCAGTAAACATGGGAGATCATATTGTTCAAGCTGATCCAGCTCTTATGGATTTTTCTTGGCCTAAAATTGATGACATTCAGTCAAGCATCCTTCATCCGGCTATTCAAGCTAACACCTTTGAAATCAAGCCGGGCACTATTCAGATGGTGCAGAATTCTGTTTCTTTTGGAGGAGCGGCAACTGAAGACCCCAACATGCACATAAGGAATTTTGTCGAGATCTGCAGCACTTTTAAGTATAATGGCGTGACTGATGAGGCTATCAAGTTGAGGCTTTTCCCATTCTCACTAAGGGACAAGGCTAAAGACTGGTTACATTCGGAACCAGCTGGGTCCATCACTACGTGGCAAGATCTTGCGCAAAAGTTTCTGGTGAAGTTTTATCCGATGGCAAAGACTGCTGCTATGAGGAGTGCTCTTACTCAGTTTGCGCAGCAACCTACGGAATCTATGTGCGAGGCTTGGGAACGCTACAAGGAAATGTTGAGAAAATGTCCACATCATGGAATGCCGGATTGGATGGTGATCACTGGTTTCTATAATGGTTTGGGGGCCCAATCTCGGCCCATGCTCGATGCAGCAGCTGGAGGCGCCTTATGGGCTAAAAGCTATACTGAGGCGTATAATCTTATCGAGACGATGGCTGCAAATGAGCATCAAAACCCAACTCAGAGGATGACGTCAGGCAAGGTAGCAGGTATTCTGGAAGTTGATGCAGCCACCGCTATTGCAGCCCAGCTCCAAGCGCTATCAATGAAGGTTGATTCTCTGGCTACGTATGGAGTTAATCAAATAGCTATGATTTGTGAGCTTTGTGCAGGTTCTCATGCTACGGATCAGTGTTCTCTTGTAAACGAATCTGTTCAGTATGTGAATAATTAACAGCGACAACAGCAGCCTGTGCCAGCGACCTATCATCCTAACAACAGAAATCATCCAAATTTCAGCTGGGGGAATAATCAGAATCCTATTCAGCCACCATATCAGCAAGGAGTGAGTAAACAGTTTAACCCACCTGGATTCCAGCAACCACAGCAGTATGCTACAAGGCAATCATATCCTCAACAGGGAAGTGCAGCTGCACCTACTAGTGCTGATTTTGAGGAACTTAAGCTGTTGTGCAAGAGTCAGGCGGTTTCTATCAAGACCTTGGAAAATCAAATTGGTCAATTAGCCAATGCAGTGCTCAATCGTCAACCTGGCACTCTTCCCAGTGACACGGAAGTACCAGGCAGGAAGGAAGCTAAAGAGCAAGTCAAGGCTATTACCTTAAGGTCTGGAAAAGTAGCTGATGCTGAAAAGGCAAAAGAAGTAGAAGCTGAAATTAGAGGTGAAGAATCTAAGCAAAAGGAGAAAGCAGCGGAACCAAGGAAGACTACTGTTGAACACACTCTGCCTGAGGCTAATACAGGGGAGAAACAGCTCTATCCTCCACCACCTTTTCCTAAGAGATTGCAGCAACAAAAGCTGGATAGACAGTTCGAGAAGTTTCTGGAGGTGTTCAAGAAACTTCACATCAATATACCTTTCGCTGAGGCTCTGGAACAAATGCCTAGTTATGCGAAGTTTATGAAGACTATTCTTTCAAGGAAGGTGAAACTGGATGACCTTGAAACCGTGGCTCTCACGGAAGAATGCAGCGCTGTTCTGCAACAAAAGTTACCACCAAAACTGAAAGATCCAGGAAGCTTCACCATTCCTTGCACAATTGGCAATCTGACGTTTGACAAGTGCCTTTGTGATTTGGGAGCAAGCATTAATCTGATGCCGTTGTCGATCTTTAAAAAACTGGATCTGCCTGATCCAAAACCCACGTACATGTCACTACAATTGGCTGACCGTTCCATTACTTACCCAAGGGGCATAGTTGAGGATGTGCTCGTCAAAGTGGATAAGCTCTTCTTTCCAGCAGATTTTGTTATTCTGGATTTTGAGGAAGATAAGAAGATTCCCATAATCTTGGGGAGGCCTTTCTTGGCTACTGGCCGTACCTTGATAGATGTGCAAAAAGGTGAACTTACTATGCGGGTCCAAGATCAGGATGTGACCTTCAACGTATTCAAGGCAATGAAATTCCCTACAGAAGATGAGGAGTGCTTAAAAGTGGATGTGATTGATTCTGCGGTTACTTCGGAACTCGATCACATGCTAATGTCTGATGCATTGGAAAAGGCCTTAGTGGGGGATTTTGACAGCGATGATGAAGATAGCAACGAGCAATTACAATATCTGAACGCTTCTCCCTGGAAGCGAAAGCTGGACATACCATTTGAATCTCTTGGTACTTCTGACCTCAAGAACGCTGAAGGGAAGCTCAAACCATCAATAGAGGAAGCACCTACCTTGGAGCTCAAGCCATTACCTGAACACTTGAGGTATGCTTTTTTAGGTGATTCATCTACGTTACCTGTTATTATTTCATCTGACCTTTCAGGTAGTGAGGAAGACAAGCTCTTAAGGATTTTGAGAGAATTCAAATCGGCTATAGGATGGACCATAGCAGACATCAAGGGGATAAGTCCTTCATATTGTATGCATAAAATTCTGCTAGAGGAAGGTAGTAAGCCAACTGTGGAACAGCAGCGAAGACTGAATCCCATCATGAAGGAGGTGGTGAAGAAAGAAATTCTGAAATGGCTAGATGCAGGCATCATTTATCCTATTTCTGACAGCTCGTGGGTGAGCTCCGTACAATGTATACCTAAGAAGGGAGGTATCACTGTGGTCACAAATGAAAAGAATGAGCTCATCCCTACTCGAACAGTTACAGGATGGAGAGTATGCATGGATTATAGAAAATTGAACAAAGCCACAAGGAAAGATCACTTCCCTCTTCCATTTATTGATCAGATGCTTGACAGATTGGCGGGACATGAGTATTTTTGTCTTCTGGATGGTTATTCCGGGTATAATCAGATTTATATTGCACCAGAGGATCAGGAAAAGACTACCTTCACTTGTCCATTTGGCACATTTGCTTTTCGCAGAGTTTCATTTGGGTTATGTGGCGCACCGGCCACCTTTCAGAGATGTATGATGGCTATATTCTCTGACATGATTGAAAATAACGTCGAAGTGTTCATGGATGACTTCTCCGTCTTTGGACACTCATATGATGAATGTTTGAATAATCTGCGCGCCGTACTCAAAAGATGTGTGGAAACTAATTTGGTGCTTAATTGGGAGAAATGTCATTTTATGGTGCGTGAAGGCATTATCCTTGGGCATAAGGTCTCTAGCAAGGGTCTGGAGGTGGACAAGGCCAAGGTGAGAGTCATTGAAAATCTTCCCCCACCTAATTCTCTGAAAGGAATCCGTAATTTTCTTGGTCATGCGGGTTTTTATCGGCGATTCATCAAGGACTTTTCAAAGATATCTAAGCCGTTGTGCAATTTGCTTGAGAAAGATGTGCCTTTCAAATTTGATGATGAATGTTTGGCAGCATTCGAGACTCTCAAGGAGAGTTTGATCACGGCACCAGTCATTACAGCACCAGATTGGATAGAACCATTTGAGATGATGTGTGATGCGAGTGATTATACGGTAGGTGCAGTTCTGGGACAGCGCAAGAAAAATCTCTTCCATGTGGTCTACTATGCGAGTAAGACTTTAAATGGTGCCCAATTGAACTACACCACTACTGAGAAGGAGCTTTTGGCTATAGTCTTTGGCTTTGAGAAATTTCGATCTTATCTGCTTGGTACGAAAGTAACAGTATTCACTGATCATGCAGCTATTCGCTATCTGGTTTCTAAGAAGGATTCGAAGCCGAGACTCATTCGTTGGGTGCTTTTACTTCAGGAATTTGAGTTAGAGATCAAAGATAGAAAAGGTACTGAGAATCAAGTAGCTGACCATCTCTCTAGGTTGGAGAATCCCGATTCTACTTCACAAGATAGGACGTTAATCAATGAATCTTTTCCGGATGAGCAGTTGTTTGCAATTCAGGAGGAAGAACCATGGTTTGCAGATATTGTAAACTATCTCGTCAGCAATATAATGCCTCTTAATTTGACATCCGCTCAAAAGAAGAAGTTTCTGCATGAGGTGAAGTGGTATATGTGGGATGAACCATATTTGTTTAGACAGGGAGCTGACCAGATCATCAGGAGATGTATCCCGTTCTGTGAGACGGAGGGGATATTACGAGACTGCCATTCCACGGTTTATGGGGGACACTATGGAGGTGAGAAGACGGCAGCTCGTATTCTGCAAGCAGGTTTTTTCTGGCCTACTTTGTTCAAGGATGCTCATCAGTTTGTTTTAAGGTGTGATCGTTGCCAAAGAGTGGGAAATTTGTCAAGGAAGGATGAAATGCCATTAAATGTGATGCTTGAAGTCGAGGTCTTTGATGTATGGGGAATCGATTTCATGGGGCCTTTTATCTCGTCTTGCAATAATCAGTACATCTTGCTGGCAGTCGATTATGTCTCAAAATGGGTCGAAGTTAAAGCTTTACCGACAAATGATGCAAAGGCAGTACTAAATTTTCTTCATAAGCAAATTTTCACAAGGTTTGGAACACCTCGGGTAATCATAAGTGATGAAGGATCGCATTTTTGTAATCGTAAGTTCACTTCTATGATGCAGCGTTATAATGTGAATCATCGAGTAGCTACTGCCTATTATCCGCAAACAAATGGTCAAGCGGAAGTGTCTAACAGAGAGATAAAGCGCATTCTAGAGAAGGTTATTTGTCCGTCAAGAAAGGATTGGTCTTTAAAGCTCGATGAAGCTGTTTGGGCTTACAGAACAGCATACAAAACTCCACTTGGGATGTCACCGTTCCAGTTGGTGTACGGTAAGGGATGTCATCTACCTGCGGAGCTTGAGCATAAGGCCTACTGGGCATTGAAGAAGTTGAACCTGGATTTAGATGCAGCTGGTAAGAAAAGAATGCTTCAGCTTAATGAACTGGATGAATTTCGACTTCACGCGTACGAAAATAACAAAATGTATAAGGAAAAGGTGAAGAGGTGGCACGATAGGAAGCTACATCCAAAGTTATTTGTGCCAGGGCAACAAGTTCTCTTATTCAACTCTCGGCTCCGACTTTTTCCTGGGAAGTTGAAATCAAGGTGGTCTGGACCTTTTATTGTCAAAACTGTGTTTCCACATGGAGCGGTGGAAATTTTTGAGAATGATCCGGACCAAGCATTCAAGGTTAAGGGTCAGCGGTTGAAGCACTACTATGGGGACATGGCAAACCGAGAAGTGGTTAGTACCATTTTGTTGACTACTTGAGCAGGGTACGAAACGTCAAGCTAATGACGAAAAAGAAGCGCTACGTGGGAGGCAACCCATGAAGTGTTGTTACAGGAACCCTTAGAAGTTAATAACCTATTCAAAAAACACAAAAAAATCAGAAAACAGGGGCTGAAAAAAAAATTTCCAGTGACCCCCTGCGCGCCCGCGCAGCTAAGCTGAGCGGCCGCGCAGCAAGCTGAGCGCCCGCGCAGCTATGCTGAGCGGCCGCGCAGGGGTCGAGGACCAGAAATTTTTTTTACAGTTCAGAAAAAAAAAAAACCAAAAAACCAAACAAAAACAAACACAAAAACAGTTTTAGCCCATAAACCCACGATTTGTTCCCACTACCCCATCATTTTATCCCTTAATTCCCAAACCCTAATCTAATCCACACCCTATATATACATACACCTATCCTACATATCTCCCACAAAACTTCCTACATTTAAACCCTCTCACAAACATCAAATATCAGTTCTTACACGCTTTTATTCACGAATCAATGGCACCCAAGAGGGCACGCACTATTGACAGCAGCAACACAGTTTTTACTGCTGATTCATCGAGGGGTACTGCTGCAAGGCCTCGGTTAACTGACAAAGCCGCGGAGGAGGAGTACACTAGGCTGTTGGGTAAGCCGATTCTGAAGGAGAGGGGGTTTTTACCATCGGGGAGGGATGGTGAGTTGTTGCCCATGATTGCAGAGAAGGGGTGGATAGCTTTTTGTGAGTCACCCGAAGCAGTACCGATGAGCGTTGTTCGCGAGTTCTACACGAACGCGAAGGCTGAAAAGAATGGGTTTTCTGTGGTCCGTGGGCTGACGGTTGATTATCATCCTGCGGCGATTCGCCGTGTGATTGGACAGCGAGAGAGGAAGCCCGAGGAGGAGAACTGGAATGAAAAGACTGCTGAGGATTTTGACTTGGATTTGATTTGTACGACTCTCTGTCGACCGGGCACAGTTTGGACCCGCAGTACAGGCAATAATGAGTATCGTCACTTTCCGGCGATCGCCATGAACAGGTATGCCCGTGCATGGAATGCATTTATTTGTGCTAATATTTTGCCTTCTTCGCATGCACACGAGGTCACAGTTGAGAGAGCACAGCTGTTGTGGGGAATTCTGAATGAGGAGTACTATGTGGACCTTGGTGAGTTTATCTACCAAGGAATTCTGAAGTTTTTGAGGGGAGCAAAGCATATGAACATCCCTTATGCATCTACGGTTACAAAGCTATGCCGAGCAGTGGGAGTGAATTGGCCGGCTCATGAACAGTTGCAGTTGCCAGCCGCTCCGATTGATTCTGGCACTCTAAATGGGATGCAGGAGTGGACCGGTGGTGAGCCTGAGGAGAATGGGCTGGGTTATCATCTTCCAGGAGGGCGTCCAGCACGAGGTGCTACTATGGCTAGGCCAGGGCGTGATGAGGCTGGTTCTTCGAAAGCTCAGGAGGGTGCTGGGATGGTTGATGTCCAGTATAGGAGGCTTTCATGGCGGATGGATGCCATGTATGAGACACAGAGCAGGTTTGCTCAGGAACTCACCCTTGCGTTAGGGACTGCTTTTCGAGGCCTTGGAGCTGATATCCAGTGGCCAGTTTTTGGTGAGGACTCTGCATACCCGCCGCCTGATACTCCACCCACTGAGGGTGATGATGATGATGACTCCGAGTAGGTATACCCTGTGTTCCTTTCTACTACTTTCACTGAGAACAGTGAAGATTTTTAGTTTGGGGGTGGTAGTTAAGGAATTTTGTGTGTGTGTCATTTAGTTACATATTCATGATAGTTTAGTTCATATAGTTGCATAATTTATGCCATATAGTTTTTTTTATGAATGTCATGTAGCTCATGCATTTACCATGATCCCTTTTTGTTAGGAATATATGTGCATTAGTTTGATGATATGTTTAACAAAATACTTAAGTAGAAATCTAGTGTTTGTAGCCTTAACGGATAAGACCATTTTGGCTATCCGTTGATGGTGTAGCTTTACTTAGAAATAAGTCTAGTGTTGTTGCATATTTCAGTCTCTGAATTTGAGATATAAATTCTTAAATGTTGAGGGAAATTATAAGTCATATTGACTACTAGAGGATATGCAGATAGGAAGGCCAATTGTAAGTATTTCATGCCTTGTAATTTTGTATAAATGAAATGGTATCAATGGATAACTTAAAGACCTTCAACGGATGAGAAACAAAGCTTCAACGGATGTCTCTAAAGCTTCAACGGATAACATCCTTCAACGGATGGGTGCATCAACGGATAGAGCTTCAACTGCTAACACATCAACGGATAAAGCCATCAATGGATGAAGGCTTCAACGGATGTTCTGTTAAATAGCAGTTGACAAGTGGTAGTTGTACCTACAAACAGAGGCACATGGGTTGACAGAGACAACTGAGATGTGGTAGCCTATTTCAGGAACATCAGAAAAAGCAGCCGTTCTACTCTAGTATAAAGAGGCAATAGTCAACAATGCACTGGAGTAAAATGGAGAAGAAACAAGTGGAGAACTTATTTTATTATTGTACTTTTTATCTTTGTCTTCACTTGTAAACTTGGTGATATATAAACCAAGTAGCAGCTAGTAATTAGATGTGAATTTTTCCAGAGCTGTTTTGAAAAATCTTGAGAGAAAAATTATCTAGTTTGTACTAGGACGCAGCTGTGATCAACTTCTTGAATCACAGATTTTCTGAAATACCATCTCTGGTGGAACAACAATCCACCAGAAAAGTTTTTAAGGTCTGTTGTGTTCTTTACATTAGTGTTTGAATATATATCTGTCAGTATTAGCTTAAAGCAATTCATACACTTGTTTATCTTAAACACATAGCCTTTGAAACTGCTCAAAACTTGAAAAAGTTTTGAGATTTACATTCAACCCCCCTTCTGTAAATCTCATTGTTAGTTCATTAGGAATAACAATTGGTATCAGAGCAGGCTCTTGACACACAAAGAGTTTAAAGTTCTTGGAAACTAACAAAGATGAGTAAGAAGGATATTGGAGTAAAAATCCCAGTTCTTGACAAAGACAGTTATCACCATTGGAAGGTGAAAATGCACCTTCATCTACTCTCCCAAGATGAAGGTTATGTAAACTGCATTGAGAATGGTCCTCACATTCCCCACAAAGTAGCCACAGTTGCTACGGCCACAATTGCTGTTGGTCAATCCATTCCAAAACCTAGAGCAGAATGGACAATGGAAGACACAGAAGAAGTCCACAAGGATAAGAAGGCTATGAACATTTTGTTTAATGGTCTTGACAAGGATATGTTTGATAATGTGATAAATTGCACAACTGCCAAAGAGGTTTGGGACACAATTCAGCTACTGTGTGAAGGTAGAGAACAAGTAAAAGAAAACAAAATGCAGCTTCTCATTCAACAGTATGAGTATTTTCATTTTGAAGAAAATGAATCTTTAAATGACACATTCAATAGATTCCAAAAGCTGTTGAATGGACTGAAGCTGTATGGTAGAGTGTACCAGGTGAAGGATTCAAATCTTAAATTTTTAAGATCCTTGCCAAAGGAATGGAAACCCATGACTGTCTCCTTGAGAAACTCTCAAGATTATAAGGACTTCACTCTTGAAAGATTATATGGAATCTTGAAGACTTATGAACTAGAGCTGGAACAGGATGAGGTATTGGAGAAGGGAAGAAAGAAAGGAGGTTCAGTTGCCTTGGTAGCTGAAAATGAGAAAGAATGCAGACAAGAAACTGTGAGATCAACATTTAACTCCAAAGATGGCACAAGCAAATCAGAATCTAGCAAGGGTAAGGAGCAAGTTGCTGAGAATGAAGACAACTCCAGCCAAGATGACTCTGATGGTATTGATGAGCATCTTGCATTTCTGTCCAGAAGATTTGCAAAGATGAAATTTAGGAAAAACACTAGAGCCACTAAACCTCATAAGAACATGGTGGACAAATCCAAGTTCAAGTGTTTCAATTGTGGTATAAGTGGACACTTTGCAAGTGAGTGCAGAAAGCCAACTTCTGAAAAGAAGAAATTTGACCAAGTAGATTACAAAAAGAAATATTTTGATCTGCTCAAGTAAAAGGAGAGGGCTTTCATTACTCAAGAAAAAGACTGGGCAGCTGATGGAGAAGAAGAGGATGAAGATGTGGAATATTTCAACTTGGCTCTCATGGCTGATTCTGAGGAAAATGAAGTTAGTTCATCAAGCAACCAGGTAATCACTACTGATTTAACACAGCTTACTAAAGAAGAGTGCAATGATGCTTTTAATGACATGTCTACTGAACTGTATCATTTGCGTGTGTCTCTTAAAT